>NC_141624.1:35777503-36077503 GCF_047967505.1 Dipteris shenzhenensis | reverse complement strand
GTTAACACAAGCACTATTTCCACTAGTAGAGAGAGATGGAAAGAATAACAATATGCCTTGGCACCCTACGGGCCCAAGAGCCTTTTACGTAAAGAGAGGGAGAGTGCTAAAAGAAAAAGGGTTGGCCCTCCCTTTAAAAGGTGACATGTATAAAAGGCCAAAGGGTTGACTTTGGTCTTCATTGTTGTTTGCACAAGATTGAATACAAGCTCCCTCTTCTCTTCCAAGAGCATTTTGGGTGTTCCCTTGTTTCTCTTGTAGTGTCTTTGTGTTTGCCACATCCCCCTTCACTCTCCTCTTCCCTTCTCCCTCCCCCTCTCCTCTCCCCTCTCTTCTCCCCTCATCCCCTTCCCTCTTTCTCTCGTGGAAACACAATTGCAACAATCCCGCTTCAGTGACACATGTAGATGGCTCGTGCCTTGTATTGCTCTCACAAGGAGTAGCTTGGAGTGGAGGCTCCATCAGCATCTCTTCAACATCCTCATGACACGTGAGTCACCGTTGAGACTACACAACCTCTTCCTTGGTAGCCTCTCCTCTCACTGCCTCTTCTATCACAACCTCCTCTTCTGTCGCAGCCTCCTCTTTGTCCCCATTACCTTTGCCTTCTCCTCACCTCCTCTAAAGCCCTAGTGGTATTGTCACAAAATGACATGCAATTGTTTGGGCAACTGATGGTGGCTAAGCATTTGTTCTATGTTTGTGCTATTGGACTCTTTGAATCATATCTTTGGTGCAGTTCATTCAATTATCAATATTATGATCATTTTTCCTTTTTAAGAGGAAAAGAGAGAAGAAGAGGGAAAGGAAAGAGAGATTGGAAAATGAGAAAGAGGGAAAGAAAGAGAGAAGAAGAGGGAAAGGAAAGAGGGAAAAAGAGACATATGCTCATGCTTATGCATGAGCATATGTCTACTTCTCTTATGCTCATGCATAAGCATAAGCATGAGCATATGCTCATGCTCATGCATAAAGCATGAGCAAATGCTGAATGCTTATGCTTATGCATGAGCATAAGAGAAGGGGGAAACAGAGAAGAAGAGGGAAAGGAAAGAGGGAAAAAGAGGGAAAGAAAGAGAGACAAAGAGGGAAAGAGGGAAAGTAAAGAGGGAAAAGGAGACATATGCTCATGCTTATGCATGAGCATATGTCTACTTCTCTTATGCTCATGCATAAGCATAAGCATGAGCATATGCTCATGCTTATGCTTATGCATGAGCATAAGAGAAGGGGGAAAGAGAGAAGAAGAGGTAAAGGAAAGAGGGAAAAAGAGGGAAAGACAAAGAGAAGAAGAGGGAAAGGAAAGAGGGAAAGAGAGAAGAAGAGGGAAAAAGAGGAAAAGAGAGAAGAAGAGGGAAAGGAAAGAGAGATTGAAAAATGAAAAAGAGGGAAAGAAAGAGAGAAGAAGAGGGAAAGGAAAGAGGGAAAAAGAGACATATGCTCATGCTTGTGCATGAGCATATGTCTACTTCTCTTATTCTCATGCATAAGCATAAGCATGAGCATATGCTCATGCTTATGCTTATGCATGAGCATAAGAGAAGGGGGAAAGAGAGAAGAAGAGGGAAAGGAAAGAGGGAAAAAGAGGGAAAGAAAGAGAGAAGAAGAGGGAAAGGAAAGAGGGAAAGAGAGAAGAAGAGGGAAAGGAAAGAGGGAAAAAGAGGAAAAGAGAGAAGAAGAGGGAAAGAAAGAGAGAAGAAGAGGGAAAGGAAAGAGGGGAAAAGAGGAGGAAAGAGACTGAAAGATTGAAGGACAGAAGAAGGAAAGGAGGGAAAGAAGAGAAGAGAAGAGGGAAAGAAGAGGAAAGAGAGGGGAAGAGAGGGTTCCTACGCCCATCACTATAGCTAGCGCTTAAGGCACTAGCTGCAGGCCAATGCAAATAACAAAAATAACAAATGGAAAAAAAAGGAAGCACTTACTTGAAATAGTACGTCCCGCTTGGTGTTGTGGATTGGCCCTACAAAAGAGAGGAAACATACCATTTTTCAAATGAGATGTTAGAGGAAGGAGGAGATTACAAAAGTAACTTCTTGAAAGGAGGAGATTGAGGAGACAAGGAGAAAGAAAAGGAAGAGAAATACAAAAAAGGGAAAGAAGAGGTGAGTCTTCTTTCTTTCTTGAAATCTCGTTTTTTGTTTCAATCCTTTGAAAACAAGCATGAAAACTAGTTTACAGGTTTAGCAATACAAGCAGAAGCACTCACAAAACTAAAGCTGACAAACAAATAACCTACATTGTTGAAACAGACTCACCTCTTGAAAAACTTCTTTTTAAGAAACCAAACAAGGAGAAGGGTGGAGAGGGAGCACAAGAGCTAGGACAAGGGTGAGGAGTGGAGAATAGAGTGAGAGGTTGTCGAAAAGGTCGAGATATCGATGATATGCCAGGGTGACCGTTGTGCATTTATGTCATTGACTTGTTACCTGCAGATGCGGTTGGTACACCGCCCACGAATAATAGCTGGATGATAGCTATCCTTATCTACTCTAGTTTGTGGCTCAGTTAGTATGCCACCTTAGTTAGTTGAGTTTGGTTTGAGACCCACATATAGGGTTCTTCTATTTCTTTGTAGTAGAGTTCTTTTGGCTTTCACAACTAAGAAGAGGAAAACTGTTTTCAGCCTCCACCTGTGTGTGTATTCCCCCATTGTGTATGTGAGAAAGCCGCAAGTGAGACTCCTTCCCTCTCTCCCACTATCTAGTGCATGCAACGAGGGTTTTAAAATTTCAAAAGCATGCATATACCTATTCATGGCCTCTTCATGGCACAAGATTTGGTATGGTTCTTGGGTCCAATGTGAATTAGAGGATACCAAATCTTGTACCATTACAATACATAGAGCCATGGGATTTGACCTTACCTTATCAAAAATATTTCAGCATGAGGGCTAGAAAAAAAAAGGATTATCTGCCCTAAAACAAGATGAATCTATGCTACTTCAAATGCAATAGAACCTAGCCAAAACCTTTCTACCATCATCTATTAGAGTCCTACAAACTTTGGCCTTATTTTGACTGTCGATGCCCAACATGAGTATGAAAAACCAATGTTGGAGACCCATTTATGTTCTATGCATGTGACGGGGTTTTTTTGTTTAAAAAAGCATGTATAGACCTATTCAAGATTTGATACCATACTTCTTCCATATGTGACTTACATGCATACCATGTTTTGTGCCATTACACGATTTAAACTTACCCTATTAAAGCATTTTTTTGTTTATAATAAATGATGGTATAAAGATTTTGGATAGGTGTTATTGCACTTGGAGTAGCATAGCATCTTGTTTTAGTGTGAAGAACCCTTCTTTTGTCGCACCTCATGCTAATAATTTTTTGATAGGGTAAGGTCAAATCCATAGCTCTATATATTGTAACGGCACAAGGCTTAGTATACCTCTAATTCACATTTGACCCAAGAACTGTACCATATATTGTCCCATAAGTAGGTCTATAAATGCTTTTAAAAACAAAAAAAAAAGTCTTATGCAAGAACAATACCAAATCTTGTCCCATAAATAGGTCTATACATGCTTATTTTATCCAAAAAACCTATCACATGCACAAGAATACGTGTGGGTCTCCAACATCGGTTTTATTTGGGCTAGGTGTTATTGCATTTGGAGTAGCATAGCATCTTGTTTTAGGATGGATAACCCTTTTTTTGCCACACCTTGACCCGAGCCTTGACCTGAGAAACCTTTAATAGGGTAAGGTCAAATCCATGGTTCTATATATCATAATAGAACAAGATTTGTTATTCCTATAAGTCACATTGGACCCAAGCACCATACCAAAGCTTGTCCCATAAATAGGTCTATACATTCATTTTTAATTAAGAAAACCCTGTTGCATGCACAAGAATATGTGTGGGTCTCCAACATCATTTTTTCATGCTCATGTTGGGCATCGATGGTTGAAACAAGGCCAAACTTGGTATGACTAATATATCATGTTATAAATATGTGGGCTAGGTGTTATTACATTTGGGTAGCATAGCATCTTGTTGTAGGATGGAGATGATTTTTTAATTAAAAAACCCCATCGCATGCACTAGAACATGTGTGGGTCTCCAATGTTGGTTTTTCATACTCATGTTGGCGCTCGATGGTCAAAACAAGTAGAAACTTGGTAGGACTCAATAAAGGTTCTACCTAATTGTTATTATATTTATAGTAGCCTAGCATCTTCTTTTAGGGTATATAACCTTTTTTTGTTGCATTTCGAGCTAAAACAATTTTAATAGGGTAAGGTCAAATCCATAGCTCTATATAGCATAAAATGAATCAAGGCTTGGTATGACTCTAAGTCACATTGGACCAAAGAAATGTACCAAAATCATCGTAAATAGGTCTATATAGGTATTCTTCTCTAAAAATCATAGTGGCTCGCACTTGGACACGTGTGGATAAGAACAAGTAGAGATGTATTTCCAACCATGGAAATGATATCTAATGGGTATGATATTATTCACACACCCTAAACCACATAATATGAAGACATGTGCAAAGTATCATATCCATTTTAGATAAGTACATAGGGTAAGAGCACGTCGATGCATATTTTTTAACATGAATGCTTGATGATGAGGGATAAAAAACTATAAGATATGCAATTCCAACCATACAAATGATATCGAATGGGTATGATACTTTGCACAGGACTTAAAATGAGTAATATGAAGGCTTGTTAAAAGTATCATGCGCATCGGTGACAAGCACATAGGAGAGAACCACACGGATGCATATTCTTTTAACACTCATGCATGATGCATGGTGAAAATTAAGAAAATATGCATTTTTGACCATGCAAATGATATCAGATGGGTATGATACTTTGTATAAGTCTTAAAATAAGTAAGATGAAGGTGTGTGAAAAGTATCATACCCATTAGATATAAGCACATAGGGTAGGAGCACACCGATGAATATTTTTTAACATGAATGCTTGATGAAGGTAAAAAACTTGGAGATGCGCATTCCCTAACCATACAAATGATATCAGATAGGTATGATATTTTTGTGGGGGTTAAAGGTCATTGTGCCTTAACCCCGGTTATGTACAATACTCAAACACATATATAAATGAATGAAAAAGAAGATTAGGGTGGTTCTGCACCCACCAAAACTTGTCTGGCTCTCTGTCTCCCTCTCTCTCTCTCTCTCCTTCTTCCGTTCTTGCTTCCGTTGAGAGCACTCTCAACTGGTATCAGAGCCCGGGTGATCTAGCTGAGCGTGCATGAATGCTTGAAGCTCAGCAACTCTGTGAGAGGAAGGAGAAGCTTTGTGGGAAGCTTTGTGGGTGACTTTACTTGCATCCGAGTGTGCAGAGACCTTGGAGGAACCTTTGGAAAAGTCACTTTGGCTTTGCGAAGTGATTTTGAGAGCCTGTTAAGAGCTTTCAAAGAAAAAGTCGTTTTTTGAGCTTTTTCCTGTTTCGTTCGATGACAGAGACTCCGTATTGACTTGTAGAGGCAACTATTGCTTGCTTTTGGTGTCCACATTACTTCAGGAGCTTGGAAACACCTTCATTCTTGAATCTGGGATCATTTCAGTGGATTTCTGACTCACTGTGTCAGTTCCTGCGTTTTTTGCCCGGGTGTTGGAACTCAAGTTTGGAGCAACCATCTGCAGATCTGTCAGTTCCGGTGGACTCAGGAGGTCCTAAAACTTCTATGTTACTCATCATTCGCACTCCGGTGGAGTTTACAAACAGCTCTGTTTCAAAAAACGTTTTTCAGCCCGTGTGTTGGACCCAGTGATTGAGACCACGGTTTCCAAAACCGTCTGTCCCATTGCGTTGCGGACGCTTAAAAACCCCTACCTATCAGTTCTTGCGCGATTTGGTGGAGGATTTTCAGAGTTATAGATCTCTGTGTATTCGATTTTGTCTCTCTGTTATGCATTTTTTTCATTCTAAGGTTTTGAAACCTTAGATTTATGCCACATGGCAGTGGATAAGTGTTGACTCCCATTTCTCACTCATCGGTCGGGATTTTGGAGTTCTGGCAGAAAAGAGATATTTGCAGATTTTCTTGCTGAGTCCGATTATGCAATGGCGCCCATGTTTTGAAGCATCTCAGGTTCTATTTTCAGTAGCGCTCATTACCGTGGGACTATGATTTCTTGAGCATACCTTATGCAGATCACTTTGGTTGCAGTTTGAGCAGTGTGCACTCATTCGTGGTATGCATTGGGTTGCAATGGATGATTTATAGGCCATTTGGATGCTTTGCGGTCCTTGTTGGATGCGCTGATAGGCCCAAATTGCCTTGTGGGATGCTATTTTTATGGACGCTTTGCACATGGATGCTATTTTAAGCTGAGGGACAGCTTTGACACATTGCTGGTGATGCACTGATAGTGCTATGCTCTCTTGGATGAGATATTATTGATGCATATGCCAGTGGACGGTGTTTATGCTTGAGTCATTTGGCACTTATTGGCATTTTCTTTTGGGCTAGATTTGCTCATATGGATGCATAGTATATGCACATGAGTCAGATGCATCTTTTGATGCTTTGAGCTTTGAGTTTTTTGTGATATTTCAGTCTATTATGGCATACACATTTCGGTGCACCTGGTATTTGGTGTGATTCTCTCTTGCAGGGACTAGCATTTGGGATTTTGTTTCATTTGCATCATGGCATCCTCTTCCATGCCTGAAAAGGAGTTTTTCAGCATTAAAAAGTTTGATGGGACAAACTTTTCTTTGTGGAAAGAACAAATAAGGGATGTGCTTATTCAAAAGAAGCAGATTAAACCCTTGGCAGGGATTGAAGCTAAGCCTGCAAATATGTCTGAGGATGATTGGAATGAGTTGGATGCATTAGCAAAGTCTACTATTAGACTTCATCTTGCAGAGTCAGTTTATTTCACAGCAGTAAATGAGCAGACTACGCAAGATTTGTGGAAGAAACTGTGTGCCACTTATGAGAAGGAAACTACCTCTAATAAAGTTTACCTCATGAAGAGGTTGTTTGAGCTGCAGATGAAGGAAGGGGTCTCCATTGCTTCTCATTTGAATGAATTAAATATTATTTTCAGCCAACTTCAGGCTCAGAAAATGAATTTTGATGCGGAGACTAAGGCAATATTTCTCTTATGTTCATTGCCATCCTCATGGGATACCTTCCGTACAGATGTAAGTAACTCTGCACCTGGTGGAGTACTAAAATTTGATGATGTTGTGGGTAGCTTGTTGGCCGAGGAGATTAGACGGAATTCTATGGATGGCAACAAGCAAGATGCAGCCTTAAATGTGCAAAGGGGTAGATCACAGTTCAGGGGGAAGTCCCAAGAAAGAGGAAAGTCTCATAGCAAATCCAAGGCATGAAACATTGAGTGTTACCACTGTGGCAAGAAGGGCCATATGAAAAAGGATTGCTACAAGCTGAAAAGAGAGCAAAAGGATAAGAAAAAGAATGCAAATTGGGGTGCAAATAAAAAGGAAGAGAGTCCAAGGGAGGACAAAGGAAAAGTGAAGATCGAGGAGATCAATGCAGTCACACATGATAGTGACAATGATGTTCTCTTCATGTCTAGTTTATCTGCAGAGTTGCTTACCACTTCAGATGATGCATATTCCCAGGATTGGATTTTGGATTCTGGTGCTTCATTCCATGTTACTCCCCATAGGGAATGGTTCTCCACTTATGATAGTGGAAAGACAGGTTGTGTGCATCTTGGAAATGACTATGCATGTGACATAGTGGGAGCAGGTGACATAAAGTTTTCTTTTGCAAATGGATCTGCATTTGTTTTGAAACATGTGAGACATGTGCCTAAGCTAACCAAGAGTCTTATTTCAGTGGGTCAACTAGATGATGCTGGTTTTCACACCACTTTTGGCTTTCAGAGTTGGAAAATTCAGAAGGGCTCTATGCTTTTGGCCAGGGGTGCCAAGTGTGGGACTTTGTATCCCTTACATGTATCAGGGGTATTTGATCATGTTGTTGCAATAACCGAGCAGCCAAGCACTTCTTTGTGGCATTGCAGGTTGGGGCACATGAGCCAAAATGGAATGAAACTCTTATGCCATTTGGGTTATGTACCGCATTTGAGTTTCTCTGATTTTGAATTTTGTGAGCAGTGTCTCTATGGGAAGCAGACTAAATCAGCCCATAAAAGAAGGGGAAAGAAAGAGTTTGAAATGCTTGATTTGGTGCATTCAGACGTATGTGGTCCCATGCCTACACGGTCATTAGGCGGGGCTGAATACTATGTGACATTCATTGATGATGCAACTAGGAAAATGTGGGCTTATGCTATAGCTCGGAAGAGTGATGTGTTCCAGGTATTTCAGAAATGGCTGGCCTTGGTTGAGAATCAGTTAGGTAGAACGCTTAAATGCCTACGGACTGACAATGGTGGAGAGTATCTCTCTCATGACTTTCAGCATTTCTGTGATACACGTGGGATTAAGAGGGAGCTCACATCCCCTCATACTCCAGAGCAAAATCCAGTTGCAGAAAAGATGAATCGTACCATTCAAGAAAGGTTGCAATGCATGCTTTCCAATGCAAGTCTTTCTGGTGGTTTTTGGGCTGAGGCAATGAAGACTGCAGTGCATGTGATCAATAGATCACCTAGCAAGAGTTTGGATGGTGGTATTCCTGAAGAGGCATGGAGTGGCAAGAAGCCCTCTTACTCTCATTTGCGTATATTTGGGTGTGAGGCATATGCACATGTGCCAAAAGAGCTTCCAAAGAAGCTAGATCCTAAGTCTAGGAAATGCATCTTTCTGGGTTATGGTGAAAGTGGAGAGATGGGCTATTGTCTCTAGGATCCAGAAGCAAAGAAGATCATACGCAGCCATGATGTGGTCTTCAATGAGAAGAAGATGCATAAGGCACCCATGAGGGATGTAGAAATGAGGAGAATCACTTTCCAGGATGTGAATCCACCTGCATATGCTGATAGACAGCAAGCTGTCCATGCACCAAATGTGTAAGAAATGGTATCACCAAGTACTCCCACAAACATACAATCAAGGGTAGATGATGGACCATCTATTGGTGGAAATGATGAGCCAAATGTGGCTGATATGCAGGTGGGACAGCAAGCTGAAATGCCATTGAGAAGATCATCTAGAGTGTCTAGACCGCCTGATAGGTTTGTTCCAGGGGTAGACTATGTGATGCTTACTGATTGCGGGGAGCCTTCTTGCTACAAAGAGGCTATGATGCGTGAGGATCAACGCAAGTGGGAGTATGCTATGCAATCAGAGATGAGTTCACTTATGAAGAATAAGACTTGGGAATTGGTTTCTTTGCCACATGGAAAGAAAGCATTGCCATGTAAATGGGTCTACAAAATGAAGGTCATAGTTGATGATGTGCATAGGTACAAGGCCCGTTTGGTTGCTAAAGGGTTCAAGCAAGAGAAGGGTGTGGACTTTGATGAGATATTCTCTCCGGTTGTGAAGATGACCACACTTAGATGCATGATTGGACTAGTGGCATTAGAGGATATGGAGCTTATGCAGATGGATGTCAAGACAGCTTTCTTGCATGGGGATTTGCATGAGGAAATTTACATGGTGCAGCCGGAAGGCTTTGAAGAAAAGGGCAAAGAGCATTTAGTTTGCAAGCTAAAGAAGAGTCTCTATGGTCTTAAGCAAGCACCTAGAGAATGGTATCAGAAGTTTGATGCTTTCATTCGGTCCCAGGGTTTTAGAAGGAGTGAAATTGATCACTACCTCTACACTAAAAGGGCTAAGGATAATAGCTTGATAATCTTGGCACTATATGTGGATGATATGCTATTGGCTAGCAAGAATACTTATGAGCTAGATGCATTAAAGGCCAAGTTGCATGAGGCCTTTGATATGAAGGATTTGGGACTTGCAGGTCATATTCTTGGTATGCGCATCACGTGTGATCGGAGTAGGAAACTCCTTTGGCTTTCACAAAAAGAGTATGTTACAAAAGTATTGCAGCATTTCAATATGGAGGGGGGGAAGGCAGTGAGTACTCCATTGCCTCCATATGTGAAACTGAGTCATACAGATAGTCCCAAATCAGATGAGGAGAGGGCCATGATGGCCAAGGTTCCTTATGCATCAGCAGTTGGGAGTCTTATGTATGCTATGATAGCTACTAGACCAGACATTGCATTTGCAGTGGGAGTTGTTAGCCGGTATATGGCTAATCCAGGAAAGAGGCATTGGGAGGCAATTAAGTGCATCATGAGGTACATGAAGGGTACCAAGGAGATGTGCATTTGCTTTGGTAAAGGAGACATGCGTGTACTTGGGTACACAGATTCAGACTATGCAGGGCATGTGGATAGTAGGAGATCCACTTCTGGTTATGTGTTCACCTTTGCAGGTGGTGCAGTGTCGTGGATGTCTCATGCACAGAAGTGCGTGGCTTTGTCTACCACAGAGGCTGAGTATGTTGCAGCCATAGAGGGTTGCAAGGAGGCTATATGGCTTGATCGGCTAGTCGGAGATTTGGGGATTCATACAGGTGTACCGACATTGCATAGTGATTCCATGAGTGCTATTCAGCTAGCACGGAATCCGGTCTTTCATGCAAAGACCAAACACATTGAGGTCAGGTACCATTTCATCAGGGAGGTACTTGAGGACAAGCGCATAGAGCTTGTCAAGGTTCATACAGATGATAACCCTGCAGATATGCTGACGAAGAGTCTACCTAGTCAGCAGTTTGAGTATTGTCACGTATTGATGGGCATTGGATAGTATGCTCACTAGTTGTTCTCTCTTAAAGGCACATTGTCCTTTAAGTGGGAGGTTGTGGGGGTTAAAGGTCACTGTGCCTTAACCCCGGTTATGTACAATACTCAAACACATATATAAATGAATGAAAAAGAAGATTAGGGTGGTTCTGCACCCACCAAAACTTCTGTGGCTCTCTGTCTCCCTCTCTCCCTCTCTCTCTCCTTCTTCCGTTCTTGCTTCCATTGAGAGCACTCTCAACTTTTCACAAGACTTAATATTAGTAATATGAATGCTTGTGCAAAGTATCATATGCATTGATGACAAGCACATAGGGTAGAAATAGATGGATGCATATTCTTTTAACACTCATGCATGATGCATGCTGAAACTCAAGAAAATATGCATTTCCGACCATGTAAATGATAGATGATGGGTATGATACTTTGAACAGGCCTTAAAATGAGTAAGATTAATGTCTTTTCAAAGTCTCATACCCATCAAAGATAAGGACATAGGGTGGGAGCACACCGATGTATAATTTCTGACACGAATGCCTGATGAGTGGTAAAAAACTAGGAGATATGCATTCCCTAACCATGCAACTGATATCATATGGGTATGATACTTTGCATAGGACTTAAAATAATTAAAATTAATTCTTGTACAAAGTATCATATGCATCAACAACAAGCACATAGGGCAAAAGCACATGGATGCATATTTTTCCAACACTCACCATGCATGATGCATGGTAGAAATCAAGAAATTATGCAATCCCGGCCATGCAGATGATATCAAATGGGTATGAAAATTTGTAGAGATCTTTAAATGATTAATGTTAAGGTATGTGCAAAGTATCATACCCATCAGAGATAAGAACATAGGGTAGGAGCACACCGATGCATATTTTTAACACCAATGCTTGACGAGTGGTAAAAAACTAGGAGATACACATTCTCATAGGAGCACACCAATGCATATTTTTAACACCAATGCTTGACGAGTGGTAAAAAACTAGGAGATATGCATTCTCGACCATGAAAATGATTGGATGGGTATGATACTTTGTGAAAGACTTAAATTGAGTAAGATGAAGGCTAACACAAAGTATCATATGCATCTGCTACAAGCACATAGGGTAGAAGCACAGGATGCATACACTCATGCATGATGCATCGTGAAATTCAAAAAATTATGCATTCTCGGCCATGCCTTAACCATCATAAATAAGCTTATGCTAGTAGCACACGGATACTTTATTTTGTTTACACTCATGCACGAAGCATGATGAAAATAAGAAAAATATGCATTCCTGACCATGCAAATGATATCAGATGGGTATGATACTTTGCACAAACCTCAAATTGAGTAAGATGAAGGTGTGAGTGAATTATAATGTCCATTAAAGATAAGAACATAGGGTAGGATCACACCCATGTGTGTGTGTGTGTGCTATTATATAATCTAGGTATATATTATATATGTGTATGTATGTCATATGTGTGTGTGTGTGTTGTCAAATATTAAATCCTATATAATTTAATACATGGGAGGGGGATGAGCATGGGAGGGGAAAGTGGGAAGAGGAGCATGGGAAGGGAGAGGAGCATGGGAGGGGAGAGGGTATGAGCATGGGAGGCTTGAATGAGCATGGGAGATGGGCCACTGGAGGAAGGGGATGAGGGATGGAAGACCAATGGAAGAGGAGGTAGTTCGATGAGGTATGGGGTGCCAATGGGATATGGGAACTTAAACCTTTGTTTTTCTTATATATACCCTCTTTCTCTCATTCATTCTCCCATTTCAACAAGGAAGAGCAAGAGGAAAAGCAAGAGGAGGAGTAAGAGCAAGAGCAAGGAAGATCAATCAATCCTAAATTTCAATCTCAAAGTTTTCTAGCTACTTCTTTGTCAAGTTGAATGAAAATACTTTGAGTTTTATGCTCAATTAGAAACTAGAGAGAGAACCTCTAGAGAGAGAAAGAGAAGATAGATAGATAGATAGAGAGAGAGGTGGAGAGAGGATGAGAGGATGGGAGGAGAAGAGGTGAGAGAGTGGGAGAGGTCACGACAGTGAGGGATGAGGAGAGGAGAGGTGACGGAGTGGAGGGGCCGGGGGCACTACCATGGCAGCGAGGTGAGGGGTGAGGGATGCAGGAGAGGAGAGGTGAGGGAGTGGAGGGGCCACAACAGTGATAGATGAGGGATAAGGGAGAGGAGAGGTGAGGGATTGGAGGGGCCATGGCGTTGTTGGCGGTAGTAAGGTGAGAGGTGAGAGGAGAGGTGAGGGATGAGGGAGACGAGGGGTGAGGGAGAGGCGGCACTGTGAGAGGTGAAGGATGAGGGAGAGAAGAGTGGAGGGTCCATGACACTACTACGATAGCAAGGTGAGGTGTGAGAGGAGAGGTAAGAGGTGAGGGATGAGGGGAGTGGAGCTCCGTGGCATGGTAGCGAGGTGAGGGGTGAGAGGAGAGGCGAGGGATAAGAGAGAGGAGAGGTCCTTTTGCTATAGTGATCACCTACAAAGGCTCTTGTATTCCCTTCTTATTGCCCTCATGGACCTCTAAAATTTCCTCTTTTGTTTACCTAGCTATCTTGGGTAGTACCTGGCTATCTTCAGTACTCTCGCTCTTGTTCTTTATCATGTGTTTCCTACAAACCTTTAACTACTACCTTGGTGTCCTCTTCAAAAGGTTTGGGGATACACTACAGTGCCCTGGGTGCATTAGGGATGCTCACAAATAGGGCAAATAAGATTGATCAGGGTTTACTATGCACCAGGCAGCATCATTTATCTTTAATATTTATCTTTCCCATGATTCTATCACAAAATATTGTGCCCAAATTACTGGGTTCTATGTTTGTGCATAGTGTATCAAGTCATAATTATCGGAGTAATTATCTTGTGAAAAATATTCATAATTCATCAATAGTAAAACCCTTTCTAGAAGCCTATAGCATTGCTCCTTGCATTGTCCCTACACTTTCTTCACTAAAAAATACCCCTTGGAATGAGAATGAGGATCAAATCCTCTTATCATCACCCCATCTGAATATCTGCATGGGACCTTGGTCAGGGCATCAGGATCAAGTGGTAAATGAAAAATGTTAGAGACCAACTTTGACATGAGAGAAATCTCAGGTGTTAATGTGGAGGGGCCACGGCACTGCACTGCTGTGACAGTGAGGTGAGGAGAGGTTAGGGAGAGGTGAGGGAGTGGAAAGACCATGGCACTAGCATGAAAACGAGTTGAGGGGTGAGAGGTGAGGAGTGGAAGGGCTGTTGCAATATCATAGGGTGGCAGTTGGGTGATGGGTGAGAGGAGGGGTGGATGAGGGGCAGGGAGAGGTGAAGGAGTGGAGGGGCTGCGGCAATGGCACAACAACGAGGTGAGGGGTGAGAGGAGAGGTGATTGATGGGAGTGGAGAGGTGAGGGGGTGGAGGGGCCACAGTGGCAAGGTGAGGGAGTGGAGGGGCCATGGTAGCAAGGGGAGGAGAGAATAGGGAGAGGTGAGGGAGTGGTGGAGGGGCCATGATGCTGCCATGGAAGCAATGAGGTGAGGGGTGAGAGGAGAGGTGAGGCTGATTGATAGAAGAGGTGAAGGAGTGGAGGGGCCATGGCATTGCCACAATAGCGTGGTGTGGGATGAGGGTGAGGGAGTGGGAGGGAGAGGCTGTGGCTACTACCATGGTAGAGCAAGGTAGAGAGGAAAGGCAGAGAGGGTGAGGGAGTGGCTAGCGAGTGGGAGAGAGAAAGGATGAGGGAGAGAGAGATGTGAGGGGGAGGTCACGACCGCTGCTGCGGGCAATAGCGTGAGTGAGGAGGGAGGGGATGAGGGAGAGGAGAGAGAAAAATAGGAGGGAGAGAGGAGAGAGAGTGAAAGAGAGAGTGAGAAAGAGAGGAGGGGGAGAGGGGAGAGAGAGAGAGAGAGAGAGAGAGAGCGAGAGAGAGAGAGAGAGAGAGAACAAGAGCGTAAGGGAGGTCGAGAAAAAGAGCAAAAGGAGAGAGGGAGAAAGACAGAGAGATAGAGGGGAGAGAAAGAGAGTGAAAGGGAGAGTGAAAGAAAGAGTGAGAAAGAGAGGGAAAGGGGGGGGGGAGAGAGAGAGAGAGAGAGAGAAGTTGAAATTTGTACCTATAATAACATGGACCAAGGAGATTAGAGTCTACAGTAGAGGTAAGGAGAGAGATTAGAGCCGACGAAAGAGAAGATAAGAGGGGATAAACATCGTACCTAGAATAAAAGATGAAATGAAAGGAAAGAATCAAATGAAAAAGGAGAAAATGGAAAGAAGGAAATTGTACCAAGAAACTTTGTGTGAGAAACAACAAATGTGTCAAATGCAGAATGAATAATATGTTGGTCAGCTGAAAGGAAAGCAAAGAGTGGACACAAACTCAGAATCTCAGGGGGGTCACTATGTATAAACCCTCTATATCACATGCGTTCAAGGCCTATATTTAAAATCCCTTATCTTTAAATTTTTTCATTAATAAAATGTACCCCTTTTCTATACAAATCTGTAAATTTTTTCCAAAACTATTTTAAATAGTCCCTTATGTATATTGATTTCTGTAAATTTTAGAAATAAAAAATATCCTTCTGTTGAACTCACGTGATAGGGTTACATATGATGAGTGACCCCCCCGAGCTCAGAATACTTGCATTACTTGCATTTTGGAATGAAGAAGAGTGAGGTCCTTAAGTAGGCACCTCATACATGCTCACTGACATCACTGATGACTTCAGAGCTCCACAATCATCTCCTCAATCTGCTCCTAGATTCTCTCAATCATCCTATGTGGCTCTCCACCACCTAACTGTGCTTGTGGGCACCTAACTGTGCCTCTAGCACTCACACATAGAAACCAAGGTGTGCCTGAGGCATACACCTTGAGATATCCCAACAAACCCCCCCTCAAGGAAATGCCTCAGCATGTCAAGGATACATCTATTCTCATAGTTTCTCATGCCATCTCATGGTGGTCAAGGATAAATCTATGGCTAGGTTCTCATGCTAGCAAGGGTTCCCATGGGTGTAAGGTAAACAAAAGGGATACAAAAAGACCTTCCAATGGTTATCTCCCCTGCATGTACATGCACACAATGTCTGCAGGAGGTACCATGCAGCAAAACATACACATGGCCTACATCATAAGGTGACCAGAGGTGTTTACAAAACACAATAGTTTATTTTAATTCATTTTGGAGGACTATCCAGGCTGAGTACCTTGGCATAAAAAGAGAGATCTGGAGCATACATAGAGATGTTTTAAAATGCATAATCTTCATGGGATGCCTCATCTTGTGGAGGCAGAATATCCATGTCAAGGCAAGGTCTTACGACATGGGCAGTGTCTAGTGCCGTATAAGATGGTACTATGATAGAACAAGTGGATCTGAAAATCATATCCTTCAAGAGAACAATTATCTTGTCATCTCTATAGTTGTGTAGAGAAGCATATCTTAGGTATCTGACCTTCATCTTTTTCTTGTACTTGGACTCAAATAAAAGTGCCATGAGAGGTTAGATCTCTGGCTTTGTAGTTGCTTCCTTTTTGGCAACCATTGTTTTGGCAATCTTCAACAAGGAAGTCACGTTGACATTTTCATCCTTTGTAGCATAACAAGACATTGCTTTATGTTTAGGCTTTTCACATATTTTGCATAAGCAAGCCATGAGAGGGTCTAACCTACGTATTGGGTAGTGTCTTCTCTCTTACAGGGCTTAGAATAACAACTGAAATGCTTCAAAATATAAGCATTTAATGTAGCAAAGTCTTGTGACCAAATTTTAAACAATGATGCTTCTTCTTACATGCTTCATAGAAGTGGCTAAAATGAATACTTTCCAATCAAAACCAGGTCTAGCAATTCAAAGAAAAACTGAAGCCACACTTGTACTGATGCTATTGAAAACTTCAAAAACTCAGAAGTGCTAGAGTAGCATTTTATGTAGCATCATCTTCAAAAACTTGTCCAAAACTGTCAAAACCAAAAGGCTGAACTTGGAGGGCTTGTAGCTCACTCTTCAAAGCAAGGAAAAGAGGGCTTTCTGAAGCAAAAGAAAGCTCATATACTAGAGAGGATCCAGCACAGAGGTTGGACGAAATGGTGCGCACTTTTGCCCGGGGGAGTTGCTACAGTCTGAACCTGAGTTTTGACAATTTCTCCCTCATTACTAAACAAAATTAGCTGAAAAATGGCTCAAAATCTTTGTCTTGAGGTCGCCCATCTACTCCTAAGAGGGCTCAAGCAATGGCAGAGCAGGTAGGGAGTATTGAGCAATAGAAGAAATTCACTGTTTGGAGAATGGTAGCCAACAAAGACGTTTTTTTCTCAATTGTTTGCAGGTGGAAGTTTGCCCATACTAGAGGAGTTTCCAGCTCAGAGGGTTTGGGCAATGGTCATTTGTAGGCAGAGAACCAAGCTCTCAAAGATTTTGGGAAGAAGGAGGAAAATGGAGAAGAAGAAGATGAAGAAGAAGATGATGATGTGGCAGAAATGGGCTCAAGGGGGATCAAAGGGCTCTGATGCCATGTTGGTAAGCTGAAAGGAAAGAAAAGAGTGGACACAAACTCAGAATACTTGCATTACTTGCATTTTGGAATGAAGAAGAGTGAGGTCCTTAAGTAGGCACCTCATACATGCTCACTGACATCACTGATGACTTCAGAGCTCCACAATCATCTCCTCAATCTGCTCCTAGATTCTCTCAATCATCCTATGTGGCTCTCCACCACCTAACTATGCTTGTGGGCACCTAACTGTGCCTCTAGCACTCACACATAGAAACCAAGGTGTGCCTGAGGCATACACCTTGAGATATCCTAACATAATACTGAACAAAACTTTGTGTCAGAATATCGACTGTATTTAAAATTTAAATATTTTAATCAAATTTTAAAATGTTAAATTTTGATTTTATTTAAATTATAAGTTTACCACTTAGAGTATATATTCTCAATTCAAATTAATGAGAATTTCAAATTTCAAATTTCTCGTCCTTTTTTCAAAATTTAAATTTGATTTTACTCAAATTTTAAATGTAGTAGTTAGAGAATTATCTTCTCAATCTAGATTTCTAAATTTAAAATGCTTTGGATATTTCCTAGTTGGAAGCCTTCTTGGAAGAAACACACTACTACTGTAATTAACAAGACCTAAAAATTGATAGAGGACCTTGAGAAAATGCGAGAAGAGAACGTTGAGGAAAAATGCACTTTGTTTTGGCCAAAAATTGGTATAATGACTCGTGCTCAACTCAAATCTTTGGAAATGAATACTCCAGATTCATATTGTGGACAAAAGAAGAGAGAATTCATGCCACAAGTAGATATAGAAGTCCGTTGTTTTGTCACAATTTGACCATTGAATGATGAAAATGAGAATGTGAAGGTCTTGGTGGCAAAAGTGGTGGACATATGTGAAGTTCTTGGTTGCAAAAGTGATGGACGTGAGGAGTGATGATCAAGGGAGAGATACAACATTTACAATGGTATGGTTAAAGAAGGGCCAGAAGGAGAATATGGATAACAACCCACTCTATACTAATTGTATAAAGGAATGGGTCCCAAACCATGAACCGGTTTCAAAGCTTTCCATGGAGACAATCATACTATCTTGGAAATCAAGGACAAAGAAAACAAAGAAGCACATGGGGTATAATAGAGAAGAAAAATTAAGACTCGCCAACTATTTCACATATACAAGAGTTTTTAAGGATGCTCACTAAAGACGAGAGATCACGGTGGTTAGATGGGAGTGAATGAAGATGGCACCCAAGTGATAAGTGCTAAGACACATGATAAATAATATGATGATGAATCAAATCTTCAAATGAGCAAATTTCAGGATCTCGTCCATTTGTACTTAAATCATTATAAAGGCAAAATTAACTAATTGAAAATGATGTGATAGACTCACTTGTACAAAGACTCATCTGAAGCAATACATATGATAATGTAAAATTGCAAGTAGATCTATTGCTATTATTTGGAATACAAAAGAGTCTTCCATGTCTCTTCTCTATTTAAACATTTTAAATTTGTGAATATTATAAGTGCCATTGTTCTCTAAATTGAATTTGACATGCTTTTTCATGGATTTAAATTAATAACTTAAGATTTCTTTTTTTATATAAATAGGATTCTTAAAAATACAAAATACAAAACTAGGATTTAATACTAGCTTTTGTATTATTAGTACAACATTATATAGAGAGATGTTGCAAAATTTATTCTGTGGAAATGACAATGTAAGAAAGTAAACTTTTGATTCTCTAATGAAATTTTCATAAAATAAACTTCTTCCAAACATTGGGAAGGATTTTTCCAAACACCAAAAATAAGTTCAAAACTAATGAAATGGGTGTTTAGTTTCAAGTTGGCACTTATTCTTACGAACAAACAATGTGTTTCAACTTTGAGACAGTGTAGCATCATGATTCCAAGTTGGAATTTGGCCTTGCATTTAGTAATGTGTCACAAGCTTACAACTATGAGACATCGAGATTAGATTATCTAGAACAACCTCTCTCTAGTTGACACTCTATTCTATTCTTGCTAAGTGGATAGTGTATGACATAGTAGAAATAGTGATTAGCAATAGAATCGATTGGTTGACACTCAATATTAAGGAATTTACCGTACTTGAAACAATGCTCCATAAACCCTTTTGAACAAAGTATAGCTATGTAAATAGCTCCCATGAAACACAATTTTGACCATTGAATTTCAAGATGGAACTTTCCATTGACTTTTCTTTCTTCGAAATTCGAAGTGTCCATTGTAAGAAACACGACATGTCTTTTTTTTTTTAGTGCTCCTTCAACAATTTTGACTAGAGTAGCCACAAAAAAAGCTCACATACACTCACATTTGGATGGAAGCTTAAGGACAAATCCAAAAATCACTCATAGACCTCATGACATTGCATTGATACCATATGAAGGAAGAGTATGATATTTGAGACACAACACTCCCTCTCTCTCTTTGAACAACACATTCAAAACCCAAAAACTAGATGAACCTCTCACAAGAAACTTGAATTAGAGTAGAAATTAGACATAGATAATACCAAAAAGACTCAAAGATTATTTGATATTAGGGATATACAAATTGATGGACATCACCTCACCTCTATGGAGGATTTTTCCTATTACAATGATTCTAGAATCAAACAATGATTTGCCAACCCATCTAATAGGAATAAACTATTCTAAAGCATGACACTAGCTAGCTCTAGAGGCTTGACAATTCAAATCTCAACCAACACTACATGATAGTTTTGAATGTCATGCGTATGTGCCATTGAGAGAGGTCTTAACATGGCTACTACTATTTGATAAATATTGTACTCCATTGCCTCGACAAAGTCACTGTTGCAAGAAGATTGATTGGTTGATCCAGAACAGTGCTATGCACCACAACACACCAATGCATGATCAGAAGCCAGATCATGGGGCTCCCAAAACCATCTAGAGGTGCACAGGTTTTCAACCCCTCACAATCATAGTCTTTTAGAGGTCTTTCAACTTTCACAAATTGACACATAAAATGATACCTTAATGTTCTTCATAATTTGAATTCTCTAGGACCAATATGCATTGTCCTACAATAATATATTAGATTCTTTACAAGTTCCTGCAAGTGCTTGATTTGATTGATTATCATAATGTATTGTTGTGCATTTCGCTCATCTTACACTACTACCATTAGCTCCTTTTATGATTTTTAAAAAAAAACAATATTACTTAGTTTTTTGGCCAAGCAGTGTTCCATCGATATTACAGCCAAAAAGTCATAATGTCCATATTCTCATCCATATTAGCATCGATATTAGCATTTGATTACCATCGATGTTAGCGTCAATATTTTAGTCAAAAAAGCCTCTAAAAAAACACACACAGCACAAAACAAAACATTGATAGTCATCCTTGGTAAATCTTGCAAAATTCAAATCAAATTGAAATGTTTTCACATTGCAACATATATTAGATCAATATTGTTCTCCATTTCTTAATCAATTGAAGCATCATTGGAATCTTCATTGTGAGATTGATGCTCATCCTCTCGATCATTTGTGGCCAAGTCTTGCACATCTTTAGCATGTAGATCGAGGTCTCCCAAATCAATATTTGAGAAACCCTCTGAGGAGCTCAAACTATCTTCACTTTCCAAAACTCTTGTATAAGGGGTACTAGAAGTGCTAGCTTTCAACCCATCATTTCTTGCTCTTCCATTTCATTCTCTAGTTCCACATCTTGAAATACATGTTGGTTTCTAGGTGCAGTTTGAATCACAAACCACCACTCGTTGTCCACTCGATCGGGTTGAAAGACCACCTAAAACAAAAGTCCATGATATGTTCATACAATCTTTGATGAAGTTGAGCAATAAATGATATCCACACAAGAAATGCTTACTTGCTCATAGTGCCTGGGTAGCACAAATGTGTCAGTAGGGTCATCCTAGATTTTTGTTGATTCAATGGCAAAAAATCCACTTGGATCCTTTCTGACCATAGCTTGAGCACCTCTACACACGACTTTGAATCATTTCACACCAAATATAAATACTTGGAATTTCCTAAAGGTCACTTGCAAAATATCTTGTATTGTTCCATTATAATCCATTTTGCCTGTGATGAGATTTGTATTCCTCGCACTAGCTTTACTCTCTTGTGAAAAATCTCCACAATTTGGGCATGTAAACTATCCAAGCACGTGGAGACCTATTAAAATGCAAGGACACAAGTTACATCTTATAGAAGTGAAAGACCACCGAGACAAAGAGCATCCACAAAAGTTACATCATGCATTTTAATAGGTTGAAGAGAATTGAGAGGAATAGAAATTTGGTACCTGATCAATCATGCAACTCAGCATAATCATGCATGGTCCACATTAGAATGCCTTTCACTTGAAAATGACATTGGCTCAAAGGCTTTAAAATGTCATAAACTTGCATGCCATTCCATAATATTTGTAACTCGTCCACCAAAGGGGTATCGATGTTTTTCATCTTGTGCTTTCCTAGCACAATGAGTGCCAACATCAAATGCCCCTTCTTTATGATCATCCATGGAGGAATATTGTATATTGTGATTACTACTGGCCACGTGGACCATGATGTGGACTAATGTCCAAAGGGATTAACACCATCCATAGCCAACCCAAGACGCAAATGTCAAGGCTCAAGCCCAAACTCTGGCCACCTCTTCTCTATGTGTCTCCAAGCCTTTCCATCCACAGGGACCCTCGATATTCCATCCGTCAAGTGGTTGCAAGAATTCCAATCCATAAGTCTAGCTAATGATCCACAACGAAACAAGTGTGCAATGTGTGTTAGGATCGGCATGTGTCGCAATACCTTTCCCAGCATCTTGTCTCCTTATAAATCTTGTTGGTATCAAGATGCACCACATTGTGGACTACTTATATAGTGCCCATATGTTTCTCAATAAAGGATGCAATCATTGGGACATGCATGAGTTGACTCATAATCCATTCCTAATGATGCCAACATCTTCTTTGCATCCTTTCTTGAGGGGGGTCTTGTATTTCCTTTTGGAGGTAGTGTTTGGAGTAACTTGGGACATTCACCCATTCAATGAATTTGAAGCAGCAATTTGGAAGTCACACATGAAACTATAGTTTTGACCACATCAAAACTCTTACCGAAGGAGGGACATAATGCTAATGTCTGACCATCCATAAGTTGCTTGTAAATTCAAGATCAGACAAATGGAGGCAAGACGAGAATGGCTTGCCTCTTCATACAACATGGTGCTTGCTTCACGTCACAAGCTCTCCTCTTCAGGACTCATGTTATCCTCCCCATTCACTTCCACATCTTCATCTCTTTCATTTTGTGGTGAAGCAGCATCAAAGTAAGTGTTTATCATGTTCTTTATTATTTTGTCCTCATTCAAGGCATCTTCCTCTTCACTACTTCTATTATGTGGCTCTTCCAGCTCTCCATTTTCCCTTGGAGTGTTTCGATATCCTTGGGTCAAAATCGACTCGTGAGGATGATTATGCAATGCGTGTGCTCTCAAACTTCCCGGAACAATTTCATCTCACTACATGAAAATAATTTAGTTAATCATCTCACATAAGTCACATACAAGCACGAAAAGTTAGTACATGAAAGGAATTTAATGAATTCACTCATAAAGAGGCTAGAATATGACTTATACCTCATCATTCAATTGTATATCTGGTAAGGGTTGAAAGAGACCATATCTCTTTATGTGTGTTGTTGATATGTTGCATAATCTCCTTATTTGTCCTTTGCATCATGCACAATAACACAAGACTTGTCAATAAAGATTTGCTCTACTAGTCTCTTCTTAGGACTCTGATGATCTTGAAGACATCTACAAAGGTTACACATGATCATTAAAATGCCATAATCCATACATGAGAACAAAACATGCCAAAACATTTTGTTATTCATTGATCATTCTCTATTCTGTCGATAGACTCACTCGATAAAGATAGCAAGGTTAGAAGCGAGTCCATTCAAGAATATCAAGAGAAACAAGTGATGATGAAAACTTTTCCACGCTTGGACCCTGCTTGGCCTCTGTTTTTTCTATTTTCTCCCTTTATGTTTTCTTTATGCATGTTTAACTAGAATGCATTCTAAAGCTTAAATAAAATCTTTGCAAAAGTTTTTAAATAAACCCTCCCATTTCATTTCATGAAGGATGTCCAGCAAAGGATCAAGTGGTAAGAAGTGACGATCCTCCGATAGTACTACCTCAGGTAGTAGTATGGAGAAGGCTTGCAAATTACTCATGAAGCTATATCCCAATACTAGGGAAAGACTCCTATGTGAGTGGGACAAGGAGAGAGAGTGAGTGTCGGATCAGCTGACCTCTGTAGAGATCTCCCATAGCACCACCAAAGGTGGACCTAGGGAGAGAGAGAGCCATCATCAACATAGATGATGGAGCTCTACTACAATTAGTAGCACCGTGAGAGTCAAGCCAACTCCCAAACCTCCACCACCCTCCCCTATGCGGTTAATCGAAAGTATGAAATGATAATGGATTCTAGAGTTACTCGAGTTATAAACCAAACGCACGGCCTTGTATCCTCCTAATTCAAGATGGTGGTGATGGATTTTTGCAAGCACCCATAAAATAAAAAGGATTATATCCTTAATACATTAAAGGGAGAGTTTACTGTGCCTCGGGGGGGTCACTCATCATATGTAACCCTATCACGTGAGTTCAACAGAAGGATTTTTTTAATTTCCAAAATTTACAGAAATAAATATACATAAGGGACTATTTAAAATAGTTTTGAAAAAAATTTACAGATTTGTATAAAAAAGGGGTACATTTTATTAATGAAAAATTTACAGATAAGGGATTTTAGAAATAGGCCTTGAACGCACGTGATATAGAGGGTTTATACATAGTGACCCCCCCGAGTACTGTGCGAGCTGAGGACCTTGAGAGTCAACAATCGTTGGATGCTAAATAAAATGGCCTAGGTGCTGAAGTCACAAAAAGATAAAATCCACAGGGGACTAAGGCTGAGGAATCTAAGCATGCTACTCGCATGCTAGGGTCCATGTGAAAGATTGGAAATTGGTTAAAAAGGACTTAAAGGTCGACCCACAAAAATACGCTCAACAAAAGAAGGCGACGGTGGCGAGGAGAGTCAAATGGGCCAATCCCACTTGGGCTCTAGTGAGACGATCGCCTTTGAAAACTTTTTTGTAAGTACCTCTTCTTTCATTCTTTTATTATATAATTTTGGGTAGTGCATGTCAATCACTAGAACTAATGTGTATTCTTATGATGTTAGTTTATGAAAATGGGCCGTGAATGTATGTACGAGGAGTAGAGATATGCATACAACAACAACATGGAAGCTCTAATGAACCTACTCATAGAGAGAGGAGAATTTGTACCGTTCCTCAATGTAAGTGCTTATTACATTTAGTTTTTTAGAAATGCTCTCAAATATATATATATATATATATATAAACTATGCAAATCTTGTGTCAGCTGGTTGAACAGGATGATGGAGATGAACACTTGAGAGATGCTCGCCATAGGAGCATCTTGCAGCATGTGGAGAGGGCACCAATGGGAGTGGAGAGGACGAGGATGGGGAGCAATGAGGACTAGTACTACATTCTACCCATTTTTCTATTGATGACAGACTTTTGGAGACAGTGTAAACCTGTATATAGTGTCAATATTTTACCTCTGGGACAATTTTGTAATGAACAATTTTAAACAATACAATACAATGGCCACTACACTGTAACACATACCTTTATAAAAGGGTAGATTAGGGCTTGGGCCCCTTTAAAAAATTTATCCACAAAAAAAAACATCGATATTAGTGTTATTAAGGCTTTGGGATTTTGAGGGAATTTTTACCAACGTCGATATTAGCATCGGTATTGTCATCAAAAAATGTGTCCCAGAGTTAATATTACGATCGAAAAAAAACTCAAGGACCATCAATATTGCTGTTGCTATTAGCATCGAAATTCTATATTTTGACAAAGATTTTGACTTAAATAAGAAACGTAATATTGACGCTTCCTTATCAACTCTAATATCGACGTTTTTTTAAACGTATATCCAAGTTTGAGGAAAAAAGTGTATTTTTTGTTGAAAATGAGGTTAATTAATTTTGTCTAATAAAATTGATGTGATCCAATCTCGGGGGGTTCACTATGTATAAACCCTCTATATCACGTGCATTCAAGGCCTATTTCTAAAATCCCTTATCTATAAATTTTTCATTAATAAAATGTACCCCTTTTCTATACAAATCTATAAATTTTTTCCAAAACTATTTTAAATAGTCCCTTATGTATATTTATTTCTGTAAATTTTAGAAATAAAAAATATCCTTCTGTTGAACTCACGTGATAGGGTTACATATGATGAGTGACCCCCCTGAGGATCCAATAGCTTCACACATGCTATGTATATCATTCTATGAAGCTTTTTCTTTCAAGCTGAAACTACCATTTAGTGGCCCAATGCACTAACTTTTTCTTTTTCTTCAAAGCCTCTAGTCTGCATGCTGCTTAGTAGTACTAGCACAAAAATCGTGTAATTTTTTCAAATGAAATTGAGACATCTAATTTACCATTTGAGGTTACGTTTAATCTACATGATTTGTTTGAAAATCTCGATACCTATATGATTTTTGAAAAATTTTAAGATACAATCCCAATCAAGCTTTAGGATTATCATTAATTTAAGGGCTTTCAAAAATGTTTTGAATGGGGTTTGACGTGGCTTGTGTCAATTGGCCAGTTATCCATCGCGGTGGGTGGATGTGGTTAGTTTCGAGAATTTCGCATGCACTATAATTTTCTAAATTGATAATTGATTGGCATACACTATTTGATTGGTATTTGATGTATGTCACTTCCATGGATGCAATGCTATATGTTTTGCATTACCAACCAGCACAATGGTTGTAGTAGACAACTATAGCCTCCATACCTGCACTAACTGACATGGCGATTGCAATGGTTGACTTGGGCCACTATGAATGTATTCTAGCAACTGCAATTTTGGCATGTACTATGTCTTCCACTACGAATCGTATTCATGGATTTGAAGATGCGTGTGTAGTGCCACGTGTCAAGAACCAATACGGTGGTTGCGGTAGCATCTAAGTCCATGTGGCATACCATTGTCACATAATAGATATGATAATGCTAGTAGTACTATGCAGTAAATTAGGACATTGTAGTGAGATGGGCGACTAGTAAAAATTTTATTACAGTGAGAAATGGGATCCTCCCTTTCATGCTGCAAAGAAAGTCGATGAGTGTGTCATCATCGTGACCGGTCATTGATTTTGCACTTCCCCCCATGAGCACAAGTCGTGGCACACTCCAAAAGTAGTTCCACGATTAGCTACACCTAATCTTGACTCTCCCCGACTCCTCTAAGTTACAGTTTATATCAAATTCTCTATCTCTTTGTGCATTATAATTGGTTTTTTTCTTTTGGGTAGTAGTTTTCATTTGTGGTTTTTTGTTAGGACCTGAAAAAGATTTTGTTAGTTCCACATAACATACGTAGGAAGGACTAGATGTAGGTTTATTTATGCTTTTCTTCAAGAATGTAACTCTCGGTTGGATCATATGTATGTTAGTATATGCATATTTTTTTCTTTAAAATTGATCGTTCTACTTTGCAGCATCATCAAACAAGACATTGAAGATTTTTGTTTAGCTACCAAATTTTAGAACATATTGATTGGGTCTAAGCGTGATCCTCCCCTTGAGATTTTCACATCCTAGATCGCTCAAAGGTAAAGTTTTCTTCCCCTTAATTTTTCTTAGAAGGGAGTAGATTGTTGAAATGCATATACTCCTAAACATACAAAGTACTTATATGTGTTGAATGTAATTGTGCTATGTTCTCAAGTTTGGAGAAGAAGTGTACCAACTTCTCCAAGTGTACCAACTCTCCTCCCACACATGAAATGTACGAAAAAAAATAAGAATATCTTGTAAGATTATACTGACCGGCATTAGATGGTGGAAATGCATATATTACAAAGGCCGAGTCTATGTGCTGAATCCTATGTTGAATGGAAAGTGCTATGTTCTCACGTTCGTTAGGATTGAGACTCAGTGTGCCACCTCTCCTCCCACACATGAAATGTATGCAAACAGAAGAAAATCTCTAAGATTACATTGACCGTTAACTTTCAAGTCTTCCATGCTAAAGCAGAGATACCGTTTCAAAGTCTCATGAAGCACGCTGCACATGCATGATGCACCGTCCCTCGGAGCGAAATGCATGCAAAACACGTCGTTTTTAATTCCAAGTTTATTGAATTTGGAAGCTCTCTCGAATTTGGAGGAGAATCCGTAACAACCGAGAGATTCTTCGTTAGTCTTACATTCTTGTACAATGGCGGATGCTATGTCCAGTTAGCGATTTGCGTTCCAGAATGTGGTTCCAGACTTTTAATTCATAGAGAAGATCGCCTCAGAAATTGGAGATCTTATTGGGAAAGAAAGAATTCATTCAGACGTATGCTTCCGTCTGCTGATCGCCGGCAGCTATTGTCTGCGTCGACGTTATTCATGTCTAAGTACAAATGAAGAATTGGGGTCGATAACCCGCTGGAGGACACACTGGAGGTTCAATGGTCAATCAATTGTGAGCTTGTATATTGACAAGGGAGGAAGATGAATTGAGTTTTTCAGCTGCAATACTTTTTCGAAGCCTAGGATGCAATCAGACCAGATCAGGGCTTAATGATGACGGCAGTTTGGAGACACCAACCTCCCATTGCACGTATCTACTCAGCTGTGGACGTAGAAACAAGAGAACTACACAAATCAAAATGTCAAACTGCAGTCGTACTTCAACCCCTATTCAGACTAATTGCACCCACGCTGCGCTGCTGGGTATACCATTGTTTATCACTCGCAACATGTAATAACCAGAGGGGGCAGCGATGGCGCTGGGAGGAGCAGTGATGGAGGCAACGTAGGCTGTTCCCACCTTGGTAAACGTGCCAGCGAGAAAGAGCATTCGCTGGTTCATAGAATAAGAATGGGTGGTGAAGGGGGGGAAGTAGATGTTGAAGAAGACATTGAGAGCAGGAGTAGGAACGGTGAAGTGCATGGTGAACTTGGTGCCGTAACGAATGACGGTGGAAGAAACGGCAGTGATGGTAGGGCGACGGAAGTTGTAGCCAGAATTGAGGTAGTATGGGCTGAAGGACTCCAAGCGGAGCTCAGTTGGGAAGGGTACGCCGCTGAAGACATAGCCGGGATTGGTGTTGCTTCCTCCCACCAGAACTCTCCCATCGTGCAGAATATTAGCCGACGAGTGATACATCCTCGGAATCGTTGAAGGTGGAAGCACCTGAAACCTTCTCCCCACTGGCTTCCAAGCAGAATACAAGAACGGAGATAGCGCAGGCTTGCGTGCCAACCCCCAACCTGCTGTCCCCTGCTCAGCTCCGTTGATTATCAGAATGTCTCCCGTTGGAAGAATCAGCATGTCGCACATCACCCTCGGCGTTGGCATGTTTTCCCTGACCCAGTTCGGTTTCGGGTCCGTGATCACCATCCTTGCACAATCTTGTAGCGCGTTCATGAATACGTTGTTGCCTGTTGCTAGGAAGGCAGCGGTGGGACTTCCACCGCAGATAAGAACTTCCACCCTTATAAATCTATCTTTGTAGCTGAGCGGCAGCATCACAGAGGAGCCGGAGGCAGGATAGTTGCGTGAACCCCCGGGCAGAACTGGGAATGTCTTTACGATTTTGTTTGTCTTGTAATTGAGGAGAATGGACTGCGCGTTGGCGAAGATGAAGAGGTTGCCATCGGAGGACAGATGGAGGAAAGGGTAGAGATTGTTCTCGGCTTTTGGTGTGTTGGTTTGCTGCAGGAAGGGAAGGGCGTAGGCTCCTTCTCCAGCTTTCTTTGGCACGAACTCGTAGCTGTAAGAAGCTCTCCCACCGACGACGATAACTCGGTTGTCTGGAAGCAACTGATTCGATGCATACCACCGCGCAGCTGCCAATTTGCCTGTCTCCTTCCAGTTGCAAGCATTGTTGGTGCAAGGAACGAAATACCGAATAGCTTCAGCTCCGTCATTGTACCCTCCGGTATTTACCAAGGTTCCGTCGGCAACGAATGCTCCTGAGGAGCACCAGGTGTCCGTAAGCACCTCCAAGGGCCGCACGATATTTGTGGCGACGTCGTACTCGAAGGAATGCGCCCAGCAATCGACCTTGAGAGCCAAATCCTTCGGATCACGCCGGCAGACTCCGTTAGGCAGCCTCAATTGCGAAGGACCGTAGTCTGTTCGATCAAACGCAATCACCCTGTTGTAGTGATCGGTAGTCATGTGCATTGCGGACACCCCGGCATTAACGAGGGTCTTCCATTTACCGTATTGGCAGCTGGCATACTGAGGGAAGGCGAAGCTCAAAACAAGGAGGATGGCTCGGAGCAGGAGACTAGAACGATTTCGTCTACAGCCCATGGCTCGTTTGAACTCTTCTCTTTCTCTCTCTCTCTCCTCTCTCTCACTCTCGGAAAGGTACCGACGAAGATGTGCTAATGCAAGAACTTTAACTCAGAAAGCCTTCTGAGGGACTTCTGATGAAAAGCGTTGAAACTCGAATGCTTGTGGATTGATGCCACTTTCTACAGGTCTTTGGGATCTGTGGAGAGGAAAGAGGAGCAATGGTACTGGGCAATCTGGAACTGTTTTCTGTTAACGGTCACAGCAACACTGATGAGAGCGGAACTGTTTACAGGGATGTAGGCTCCTTTCTAATCCTTTCTAATGAGATGAGGAGCCAGAAAGCAAGGACAAAGGTTCAGAACTTCAGACTGCCAAGGGGAAAAGCCGGCCGGAGTATCCTATATAAAGGAGACCATGTGAGCTAGAGACCCAGACAGCAATGCCTTGCGAGCTTTCCGTTTGTAAAAGAGACTAACTGGCTTTGGCGGGTGGCACACGCCCATAGGCAATAAAACATGCAACCTCGCACGTTCTAACTGCTCTCACAGCTCCCAACTGTCACAGTCGCCAGCCTAAAGCGTGGAATTTCTCCACTGCGTGCACGTCTCTGCTCAGTGCTAGGTTGATCAATGTTAGCTGGGATAGAGCTGGATCGAGGCCATGATTGTTGACTAGGTCGCCCTCCTTCAGCCAGCCTCCCTATGGTACCGCGGGATTCCTGCATTTACAGATTCGTTAGTTAGTTCTTTGGTTTGTAATTAATTTGTATATCTAATGGGTATATTACGTTTCGGTGTCGAAGTGCTGTTTAGAATAATCCTCAGAGGTGGGGGAAAACTTGCGCGCCACGTGAATACAATGGGCATCTAGGCAAGGTGCAATAATGCACATGCATGACTAGATCAAATGGAAGCCTGGTCAGCCTGATCAATATATTCGCTTATGGCAAAATATTCAAAGAAGTACGTTCAACTTATTATTTTTCTTTTTTATCGTTTGCGCACAAAAAAAGAGATTGTTTAACCTTCAACTGATTCTTGTATGAAAAGATTGAGGATTGATTTTTCGATTAGCGAAGGAGCATTGCTACCCTCTGGCATAGTTATCTGGGACTAGGATAGGCATGTTTTATAACATCAGATCTCTGAATGCAACCCGTCAACGATGCGGCAAACAAGCTTTTCGACTGACGATCATCATGCAGGATAGCAACAGGAGGTTTGTATGAGGGAAGCAATATTTTATTATAGTGCAACCGTTGGAAGAATCCAAGGTGTGCCGTTGGCATGGCGTATGGGTGGTGACGAGGTCGCGTGCTACATGCAGTTGAGTCGAGACCCACAAAGATAAACTTGGAAATTGTCGTTGGCAATGACAGGGGCTGTCAACGTTCCAAAATGAAATGAGAACTTTACGCGTAGAGATGATGCAAAGACCTGGAAACAATTCTTAAGGCCGGCAGCTGGGCCTCGGCGATGAACGCGTAAATACTGAGATTGCTCCACCGTTGCTTTCACTCTATAGAGTTTTACCTGCACTCCACCGTCCTCTGTCATCACCCTCAACGCGCTTCAACGAGCACCATAATCTCAGCATACTCGGTATAGCTAACAAAATGCATGAACGCGATTTTCCCAAAATTGAACAATCTTGGTTGCTTGCTTAATTGGGTGCGCAAAACCATCCCGAATACTAGGCGGTGGCCTCGTTTTCTTTCTCCTAGCTTGTTCTTAAGTCTTTGCCTTGTTCACATGTACACTACGTGTCTTTCCTCTCTTGCAGCCTACACTCACAATAGAGGGCATTACCACGCACAACAACACAAAGCAACTAAAGACGCGCTTGGTAGACGTGCAAAATAGTGGGCACATCTATAGGCATTACTTGAGTAGAGGAATTACGAGCGCGTTTAAAAGCGCGTCTAACAACTTGTCTATTTGCACGTTTAAATAGCGCATCTCTTTGCACGTTTAAACTGAGAAAATACAGGCCTGTCTAACATCGCGTTTATCAGCGCGTCTATTTGTGCATGTATTAACACGTCTGTTTGCGCGTTTAAACTGAGAAAATATTGGCCCGTTTAACATAATGTTTATTAGCGCGTCTATTTGCGCGTGTATTGGCACGTTTATTTGCGCGTTTACACTGAGAATCAGACACGTATTTAGACGCGTATATAGACGCAAACCAGAGAATACAGAAAGTGAGATTTTGGTGTACATCATTGCTTTCCAAACATTGCCCATGATTACCAAAGCACATAATTTTAACAAAAACATCAATGCTTTTTTGCAAGCCCACATATACAAGAATTAAGTGAGGTGAGGAGAATGAGACAACATGTAAAATAGTTTTGCTAATATCAATGATGGGCTACGGTTCAATCTCATCCTCAATGAGATCAACCCTTGCCAAACTATCTACTTCAAAATCCAAACAAGTGTTTAGATCTACAAATACATTCAACCCATTACTACTTGTGCTACTCATGTGCTCATCGAAATTCACATCACCAATGGTAGGCTCGTCCTCACGGGTAATGACCTCAATATCTGTATCTCCTATCTCATGATCATCCTCCTCTCTCGTATCACAGTCATCATCACGTCAATGGCCATGATTATCCTCCATACACTCTATATTAGTAAATGTACTATACATCACTTTGGAACGTGGCATAATAGGCATGTCATGCCACCATCGAGTATTATCCACCATTGGTTGAAAGACAATCTAATTCAAACACAAATACAATCATGTTATTTTTCTTGCATCAAATATTTAAAAGCGAGTATTTTTATATGTGTGCACAGTACCTGTTCACATTGTTGCAGTAGTACTAGTGTGTCCTTCCTACTTTGTCAAAACTTTGTGGAGTCAATAGTTACAAAGCCACTTGCATGGCGTTTGATTATTGCATTAAGGCCTCTTTCCACCACGTCCTTAAACCACTTTACATCCAAAACATGCACAAAGAAACGTCGAAAGTCAAGCACAATAATATCTTAGATTATGCCATAATAATCATCCATGGCTCCATTGGCTCCCTCAAAGCTAGCATTGACGCCGCAATCTTGTGTGTTTCTCTTATCATCAATCCGTTGTGTTCAAAAATGCTTACCCTCACACCATATAGCATTGAACATAGTGTACTACACCAAGAAAAAATCAATTAAATAAGCAATCTAAATTATTGAAAGCTCCTAACTTATGCATAACATTCTATATACCGACCTTGCTCATGCATCCCCTAGCATACTCCCATTCTTCCATTGTGATATGCATTCCCTCGTCTTTCTCTGCTTTCTCCATTTCATTAGGTAGCCAATCCACATGAATATCCTTTGGAAGTGCTCTTAGATACTGAGGGTATGGCACACGAGATCCATGGTGTGTACAAAAGAGAGCCCTTTCTTCTTGTCTTCTTGCCTTTGCATCCTCGTATCTTGTCACCCATCTTTTCATCACAGCACTATGAAGCATGCAAAAGAGATTGATACTATTATGCAACTCCGTGTCTATTACTTTGTTGCATCCTTTCCCTTAAGGCACAATAGAGGTCATCCTTAGGTCTTCATCATCTCTCCATAGTCGTGGGAGAGAGCTATCCACATCAACAAGAAACTTAAAAATATATACAAGTGACTCTTGTACCAACCAACACTCGGCCATGCTACCTTCGGGTCTTGCATTTTGTCTCACGAAGCCCTTCAAGGTCTTCATGAAGCGCTCGAGGAAGAACAACCATCGTGCATGTATAGTACTGTATATAGCAATCTCATCCACCAAATGCATTATAAGATGTAGTTGGCTTGTGAGAATAGAACGTGGAAATGTCTCCTCCACTAAACAAACCACCTCCACTAACATAACTCAAGCATTCTCAAGCGTGGTGGGATCTATTTCCTTTGAGCTCACATACCTAGAAATAAAAAAGTACAGCATATTAGCAATATGCATTCAAACTTGCATGGAGCATTGATACGCATGATATTTTGTGTCATGTAAAGTACCTCACAAGCTCGTCCATCTTGTAAATACAATCTTTCATGTCCTTCGATGCACTACATGAAATGCTAGTAGGTAGTATGAACTGAACCCACGAGGAGGTGGTTGATTAGTTGCTTATAATTATTCACTCACAAATTTGAAAGGAAAAAGATATTATGCATATAAAATACTTACTTGGAGGATCTTGTGCCAATCATGAGATTTCAAGCCATATAATTGCTCTACATCTCTTTTCTTGCTCTTTGTAAAGGCTCCCTTCAAACACCTCATGCATCCAGTGGGAGTACGAATTGTAGTAATAGTGCGCTTCACCGTTGCCATAGCTTTGATAACATCCACGGTGCACGAGGTAAAAAAAGTGTGGCAAGAAGGGCCATATGAAAAAGGATTGCTACAAGCTGAAAAGAGAGCAAAAGGATAAGAAAAAGAATGCATTTGGTCTCTCTTGTGGCCAAGCTTCATGCATCCTCCTTGTGGTACATAGATCCTCCCTTATGCCTAAAGAATCTCGTGTCCCATTCAAATGCTCCCAAATGTTAGATGCCACATTCTTGAAGATATGCATGGGATCAAGCAGGTGATTGATCTTGAGGTGGGACCAATATGGTAAACGATAAAAGATGGAGTATCTAAACAAAATAAAGTGTTAGCGGGTAATCCTTATTTCTAGCTAATATAGCACACAATAGTTACAAACCCTTACCGGCTCATGCTAAGTGGTGGAGGAGTCATGGAACCGTCCCAAATTCTCATCCAATCTCCCACGATGAGTGATTGTGGGAGGACTTCATTCCAAGGGGCAACATATCTAGGATGATCAGGTGGGAGAAATCGATGGTGGTTCTCATAGATGACCTTATTCAATGCATCTGCCTGTGAGGCAACTAACAAAGGACCACAAATAGGACATGCATGGTAACCCGATGTAGTGAGACCTGAACAATAGATGCAATTAAGAGTTGAAGGTGGGTTTATGATACCACATCCTTTGCCTATTCAATAATTAGAAGTGCAATGCTTACCTGAACACTCGCCATAGCCTGGGAAGTCATGCATCATCCACATCAAGACTACTTTGCAGTTGAAGTCTCATGACGAGGGAGGCTTGCTCACATCATGCACCTCAATACCTCTCCAAAGTATCTCTAGCTTGTCAATCAAAGGCTCCAAATAAACATCAGGGTTTTTGACTTTATGTTTCCCTAGAATTAGAAGGGACAGCATAACATGTTCTTTCTTAATAGCCATAGAGGGTGGACGATTATAATTCACCAATATCATTGGCCATACACTGTAAGACGTGCTTTTGAGACCAAATGGATTCACACCGTCCATACCCAATCCAAGTCTCAAGCTCCTAGGTTCTTCCTTGAAGCTTGGCCATGTGTCTTGAATATGCTTCCACGTAGGAGAGTCCATGGGAGTTCTCCACTTGCCATCGGTTAATCGATGGGAGGAATGCGATGACATGAGCTCTGCAATAGATTTGCACTTGAACATATGTTGGATGCAAGGGATTATGGGCAAATGTCACAGAACCTTACGAGGCATGTCCAAAGTTTTGAGATCTGCTCTATATCTTGTCTCTCCACAAGTAGGACACTCTCTTGCATCCTTATGAAGTCCACGAAACAAAACGCAATCATTGACACATGCATGGATGCGCTTGTAATCTAATCCTCCAAGAGAGGTCACATGTTGCCTTGCCATATCTCTTGAGGTCGGTAATTTATTCTCCCTTGGAAGCATTTTACACAATAGCCTGCACGTGAAGACCATAAATGAGGAAAAGCATTTGAATAATTGACCCACTAGCATAATTCACCATGTTTGCAAAATAGACTTTAAAGCTTACTTGAGTAATGCATTCAAACTTGCATTGCTCCATCCATAGATGGTTTGCAAGTTTAGTAACTCAAGGGAGGCATGTAGAACAGAGAATGTGCACCCCTCAAACAATGGAGTCAATGCTGCAGAAAAAAAATCATCTTGCTCCATGCTATCATCCCTCCCTTGATGGACATATAAATCCCGCACCATATCATGAAACACCTCCTCCTCCACGGCTTCATGAGGTAATGGTGGAGGGCTACTATCACCATCACTCTGTGCATCCGTAACGGTCCCTCCTGAAGATCCCACCTGATATCGCCGACGCTTCGCCTCCTCACGGCGACCATAGGGCAACATATGCGGGTGTGGCACTGCATCCTGTATCAAATTAAAACGGGATCATAACTCAAACATATGAACACCCATAGGTATCTCAATCAACCTTAACTTACAAACCCTTACCCTGTTTACAGTCACATCCCATCCTCCATACTTTGAGATGTGATTGAGTGTAATCCTGCATGCACGATTCATGTTTCCTTGACATCGATCACACATATATTTGATTTTTTGCTCTAACCACATTTCGCGATGGTGGATACAGAGAGATTCATCCTCACTAGAGCTACTTGTTGAAGATGAAGACATCCTACAAACAAACAAACCAAAAATGTTTGCTCTTCTTCAAATGTTTAATTTTAAACTTTGTGGCACGTCTAAAGCGCATCTAAAAGTGCGTTTGTTTGTTCTGTGGTGCGCATCTACTCTGTGTATTTAGATGCCCCAATAGACACGCTTTTAGATGCACCTATAGATGCGGCTTTTAAACCTGCTTTTAGCGTGCTCGCTTCGCTTTTCTTCACATTACTTATACTTCGCGCAACTTGCTTGCTTCCTTATTAGTAGATCCACAGTTTTGACGCTTAAGAGGAAGGCACCCACACTTACTTCCAAGCTTACACTTAAGAGGAAGGCACCCACACTTACTTCCAAGCTTAAAGGAGAGGAGGGCAAACAAGAAGGAGAAGCAACTTTGAAAAAGGAGAAGAACCTTCCATACATCTATCCAAGGTAAGTCTTTTTACAGTTGATCTTTTTTGGAAGTTTGCTCTCTTTGGATTTGTACTTTCTCGTATCCAAAAAACGCATGATCTGGGTATCAGTGTCACGTTTGTGTGTCAGGCACAATGTCCTTTTCTACTTTTTAGAAAAGTCCATCTGTCGGAGCGCGTCTATAGGCGTGTCTTAGAGTGTGTCTAAAACCGCATCTATAGGCTAATCAGACGCACTGTTATACGCAAAAATAGATGCGCTAATCAGACGCGTCTATAGATGCGCTCTGACAGTAATCCTTCCCCTTTCTTCTCAACTCATCAGTAATAGATTTTTTTCCTTTTTTCCAGTTCATCATGTGGCCAGGAAGCGCTTCCAACTCACCTGATCCCTAGCAGTCTATTTTTAGGAACTTATATAACCTTTTAGGGCACCCTCCTAGTCCTGCGGATTTATACCGGTATATGACGGGTACTCTAAACACCCCCAGGAGTCGGCACTATAGACTCCAAACCACCCCACACCAGCTGAGATCACCCCAGCGGAGTCAGCACAGCCCAGCCGGCTACACAGCCGAGGCCCATCTTCCATGCCGTCTTATGCCCCTTCCCCCATGCCATCTTATGCCCTTTCTACCATGCCATCTTATGCCCCTTCCCCCATGCCGTTAGGAGGTCCTTCTATCTCGCAGAGCCGTCGACGTACTCTTGTGCAGTCAAGACTCGGTTCTCTAGCTACGAGTGGTCAACGTAATCCCGTACAGTCTCCAGCTACGAGTGGCTAGTGCACGAGCTTGACACGACACGGTAGCAGGCGTAGTGGTAGGGAGAGCGGTGGGGGATGCATGGCACAGTGCTTTGGGAGGGGTGGCGGTGGGGACGATGATGATTCAAATGATTTAGATGTGCCTCCAGGTGATGGTATGATATTCTATGACATCACTCAGATAGGAGGCATCTTGATGGATGTGCGGGGGAAGGACATCATGGCCTTCATGCGCTTTGTAATTGCTAACAATTACAGAGATTGGTTTATCCACTTCAAAGACCAGCCAAAGAGGTTGGCTGATTAGACCCTCGCTGCTGTTCGATCTAGGTATCCTAACCCCCCCAATCGCCAGTTCACAGATAAATGGGCCAAGTCAAAGATTGTTACGATACTTGGTAATAAAAGATCTTCGCTTAAGAGGCAGGCACTAGCGGAGCTTTCCAGGCTCGAGGAAGGTCAACCACCAAGGGGCCCACCCCACACTGCTCACAAGCGTGAGTGGAAGAAAGCAATGAAGTCAGTGAGGGAGGACCCCAGTTTGCAGCACGTGGAGGCACGAAGGATCCAGATGGAGGAATATGGAAGTGCGCATTTTGGAGCAAGTGGTGTTGAATCATGGGAGGCCCAATTTGTAAGTATCAATCTCAATTATATTGCTTATGTAGTTTATTAGGAGGTTGTTTCTTTGTACTAATCCCTCTGCAAATTGTGTCGTCTTGCAGCTTGAGATCGTGGGCAGATACCCTACTCCTGTGGAGATAGCCTACCACCACCACCATTGCAGAGGAGATACATGGAGGCACTTCTATGATGACGGGTTGATTATTGAGGAGCAGTATATCCGGGCTACTGGAGCGGCCCCCGAGGTATTTGAAAGTAATTAAATAATGCCAATATTATAAGTAAAGATTTGATTTTTCATACATTGATATATGTTGTCCCTTCTTTACAGGCTCGTGCATAAGACGACGAGGAAGACGAGGAAGGAGGCATAGAAGGGAGCACAGAAGGGAGCATGGAAGGCAGCGAGGATTAGTCGTAGTAGTGCTAGCTACTCATTTTTGTACTTAAAGCCACCGGCTTGGCTTCGTGCCTCTTGTATATACACTCCTCTTATTTTTTGTACTTGAAGCCACATGACATGGCTTAGCTTCCTTATTTTTTGTACTTGAAGCCACATGACGTGGCTTAGCTTCGTGCTATATGTACATACAAGCACTTTTTGAGCTTTCAATTTTATTGCGTTTTGCAGTTGTAATGTCTTATTTGGAATTGTAATTAAAATGCAGTTGATTGTAAGAATTGAATTACACAATGTGGAAATGGGATTCTTGTAACTATATAGCATACACAACATACAGAGCATTCTGTAAATTTAAAAAAATATATTATAAAGTGCGTCTATCAGTGTGTCTATAAACGCATCTATATACGCATCTGTCTGTCGACAAGCGTCTATTTTTTCATCTAAAAACATGTTTATAAGAGCATCTATTTAAGTGTCTACATGCGTGTCTATACGTGCGTGTGTGTCCTATATAGACGTGCTATTAGACGCAGGTCTCCAGATGCAAAAATAGACGTGCAAATAGACATGCCCGTAAGTTTTTTGTTTAGTTCAGTAAACGTGTTTGTGTGCATGTCTATGGGTGCTTTGTCTTGTTGTGACGTAGCTTGTAGAGCACATAGCCTACACATGTCATGAAGCACTTTTAGGCTGAAAATAGAAAACAATGCTTGCTCGAATGCTATATAGAAGGCATTGTTGTCTCATGTAGAGCTCTCAGGCTTTCATTGGGTGGAGCTTTGCTCTAAGTGCATGAGTGGTTTTCGGCTCTGATTTGAGCACTTAACATCATCGAAATCCCTAATGTTAATGGGAGCTCCTCTACAACCAAGGAGCAAGATGGATTTCGTAAATAATGCCAATTCTTTGCCTCCCTATAGAAATAGTACATAGAAAACCCGGACGTGGGAATGCCTCTCTCATTCTTTCATTCTATTGTTCATTAAACAAATGTGCTCTCTTTTTTGGCCTGCCCTTGAGGGGAAGGTCTAAACTTAGTGTGAAGGTGTCAATACTTTGAAAACAAAAATAATTGTTTTATATTTCTAAATGTGGTTTTTAGCCTGTCCCCCAATGGGTACTAGGCCTTAGTATTCGTTTTTGCCAAGAAATTATGTATTCCCTATTGGTTATTGTACTGGCAGAAGTGCATGGCGGTGTGTGCATTACAGTGACGTAGAGAGGAGGGACGTCCTCTCCAACCTGTACACACATCTTCTTTTGGCAAATTTGCAAATAAAATCCAAAGATGCTCGCATGCACTACAAGGCATAGGCCATTTTCCGATGGAAATACCGACGCTTTTTACATTAAAAATTTTTTTTTTCACGGGCGCAAAGGTCGCTATAAAAGTCATTAAAATCGTCGGAAAAGGAGCGTCGCTATAAACCGTCGCTATATAGCGACGCTGTTAATCGTCGCTATATAGCGACAATGTAAACGTCGCTATATAGCGATGATATAAACGTCGCTATATAGCGACTCTGTTAATCGTCGCTATATAGCGACACTGGTAAACGTCGCTATATAGCGACGATTAACAGAAGGTTAAAAAAATGGTTAGTGGGGCTAAACAGGGCCAAAAGGAAGCCCTGTTTAGCCCCACTAACCATTTTTTTTTTTTTGTAATTACAAAAGAAAGTTTTTTATAACAAAATTTCCCTTGCTTGCAGGGTGATACAAAATTGTTCTTGTGAACGATGAGGAAGAAATGCATATACATATACAACTGTGTTTGAAACAAAATTACCCTGTGAAAGGGTGATACAAAATGGCTCTAACGAGCGGATATGAAAAATGCTACTACCACTACTAATCCGAATCCGAATCCGAATCGTCTTGTTGGGCTGTTCCCTGGTCCTCGGCACCTGCATCTTCTCCCTCGTCCCCGACACCTGCGTCTTCTCCTTCGTCATCGGCACCTGCGTCCGATCCTTGCCCCTGTTGATCGCTCGTCTCTGATGATGGGACGCTTGAGCTTTGACCCTGAGACTGAACCATATAAATCGAAAATTAGATTGGAACTTAAATTAAAAAGTGAGATTACAAGCAGGAGTAAACTTATACCGTGCGAGCAGCCACCTCAGCCCAATCGAGTGTCGCTCCCATTGCCTCTTGCTCAATGAACCACGGCTTGGTTCCTATCCGAAATGCGCGCCGCGTCTCTGCATCCGTAGGAAGACGACCCATCGCAGCTTGCTGTGGATCCAATTTACGAGAGTTAGAGTTAGCTAAAGTGCATGTAATATGTAAGTAAAACAAATAGAACAATACATTAAATGGAAAGAAGTAAACTTACCACAGTTGCCTCGAACGCATACCGTCCACCTGCACCAAAGTGCGAAGTACCTACGACATCCAGCCGTCTCTTCGCAGCCCTCCTCTGACCCTCGAACATTTCAGGATGGTCCCTATTCTGCTTCTTCAAGAACTTCCAATCAGCTTTGTCTGCCCAGCTGGGTTTAGACAACCCCTTTGTAATGGAAGTACGCATGGTTGATCTGCGATGCTTTAGGCCCAAACCCATGCGCTCGAGCATATAACTGTTATTAAACTCCACATTTGGCGGATTAGGAAATCTGAGTTTTAACTCATCGATCACCGCCTGTTTCTTTTGGCCATCTTGATACCGCCAATCGATATTTATTCCGCTCTTGAAGTGATGACTCATCAACCGCCTCATGGCGGCCATCACTGCTTTGCCCTTTTTGTCTTCTATTATCTCTCCGGCAGATGTGATTTGATAGGAGAGATCCCCTGATGAGTAAGGGGGACTGACGGTAGCAGAGTCTGAAGGAGTGGAAGCTGCGCGACCGCTTCCGGATCGAGGAGTAGCTGTGGGAGTAGGAGAGGGAAAGGGACTTGACTGATACTGTGTCTCCGGACCAAGTGGAGACCTAAAGGAGCGTGAGTGTGCTGACTCGTCTACATCTCCTGAGTCAGCACAACATGAGCCGCCCATCCTACTCTTCCTTCCCTTGCGGGAGGCATGCGCAGGTGATGATCCCGCGGTCGAAGGGGCGCGAGGGGATGGCTGGGTTGTACGTCCACCCGTCGGTGTAGGGGAAGGAATTGCGGAGGTCCTCTGAGAGAGCAGAGAGAAGAATCTCGCTGCCTCCTCATCGCTCATCTGCGCTACAAACTCGTCGGGAGTCCCAACAAAGCCATGCGCGGCTAGCAAAGGAGTCCCCTGAGGGGTAGTCGCAGTGCTACGTGGAAGAGGGGTCGGACCAGGGGTAGTCACAGTGCTAGGACCGAGAGGAGTCGGACCAGGGGTAGTCCTCGGGGTAGTCGCCTGAGAGGAATCAAAGTCCTCTGGAGCATATAGATCGTGAGCTCTCCTCCTGCGAGGCTGTCCGTACTCGTCCGATGAGCGACGTGATCCCATGTCTAACATAGACACAAACACGAAAACAGAAAACAAATAAACAAACATGAGCATTCTCATAGGCATAGGCATAGGCAAGAAGAAAGAAGAGGGAAAGGAAAGAAGAGGGAAAGGAAAGAAGGAAAGGAAAGAGGGAAAGATAAGAGGGAAAGAAGATGTAAAGGAAAGAAAAGAATGAGAACGAGGAAATAGAGAATGAGAGAAAGGGAAAGAGAAGGAGAAGGAGCTTATGCTCATGCGGAAATAGAGAAGGAGCTTATGCGGAATGAGAGAAGGAGCTTATGCGGAATAAGAGAAGGAGCTCATGCGGAAACTTGCATGCGGAATAAGAGAAGGAGCTTATGCGGAAAAAGAGAATGAGAGAAGCATATGCTTCTCTCATTCTCTATTTCCGCATAAGCTCTTGCGGAAACTTACGCATAAGCTCATGGACATGAATGAGCATAAGCATGAAGAATGAGCATAAGCATGAGCTTATGCTTATGCTTATGCATAAGCATAAGCATAAGCATACGCATAAGCTTATGCTCATGCGGAAAAAGAGAGGGAGCTTATGCGGAAAAAGAGAAGGAGCACTTGCGGAAACTTGCGGATAAGAGAAGGAGAGAAGGAGCTTATGCTTATGCTTATGCTTATGCGGAATGAGAGAAGGAGCTCATGCGGAAACTTGCATGCGGAAACTTGCGGAAACTTACGCATAAGCTCATGGACATGAATGAGCATAAGCATGAAGAATGAGCATAAGCATGAGCTTATGCTTATGCTTATGCATAAGCATAAGCATAAGCATAAGCATACGCATAAGCTTATGCTCATGCGGAAAAAGAGAGGGAGCTTATGCGGAAAAAGAGAAGGAGCACTTGCGGAAACTTGCGGATAAGAGAAGGAGAGAAGGAGCTTATGCTTATGCTTATGCGGAATGAGAGAAGGAGCTCATGCGGAAACTTGCGGAAACTTGCATGCGGAAACTTGCGGAAACTTACGCATAAGCTCATGGACATGAATGAGCATAAGCATGAAGAATGAGCATAAGCATGAGCTTATGCTTATGCTTATGCATAAGCATAAGCATACGCATAAGCTTATGCTCATGCGGAAAAAGAGAGGGAGCTTATGCGGAAAAAGAGAAGGAGCACTTGCGGAAACTTGCGGATAAGAGAAGGAGAGAAGGAGCTTATGCTTATGCTTATGCTTATGCGGAATGAGAGAAGGAGCTCATGCGGAAACTTGCGGAAACTTGCATGCGGAAACTTGCGGAAACTTACGCATAAGCTCATGGACATGAATGAGCATAAGCATGAAGAATGAGCATAAGCATGAGCTTATGCTTATGCTTATGCATAAGCATAAGCATAAGCATAAGCATACGCATAAGCTTATGCTCATGCGGAAAAAGAGAGGGAGCTTATGCGGAAAAAGAGAAGGAGCACTTGCGGAAACTTGCGGATAAGAGAAGGAGAGAAGGAGCTTATGCTTATGCTTATGCTTATGCGGAATGAGAGAAGGAGCTTATGCGGAGAGAAGGAGAGAAGGAGCTCATGCTTATGCTTATGGGAATGAGAGAAGGAGCTTATGCGGAAAAAGAGAATGAGAGAAGCATATGCTTCTCTCATTCTCTATTTCCGCATAAGCTCTTGCGGAAACTTACGCATAAGCTCATGCTCATGAATGAGCATAAGCATGAGCTTATGCTTATGCTTATGCTCAAGCATAAGCATAAGCATAAGCATAAGCTCATGCTTATGCTCATGCGGAAATAGAGAAGCATATGCTTCTCTTATTCTCTATTTCCGTATAAGCTCTTGCGGAAACTTACGCATAAGCTCATGCGAAGAATGAGCATAAGCATGAGCTTATGCTTATGCTTATGCATAAGCATAAGCATAAGCTCATGCTTATGCTCATGCGGAAATAGAGAATGAGCTTATGCGGAATGAGAGAAGGAGCTTATGCGGAATAAGAGAAGGAGCTCATGCGGAAACTTGCGAAAACTTGCATGCGGAATAAGAGAAGGAGCTTATGCGGAAAAAGAGAATGAGAGAAGCATATGCTTCTCTCATTCTCTATTTCCGCATAAGCTCTTGCGGAAACTTACGCATAAGCTCATGCTCATGAATGAGCATAAGCATGAAGAATGAGCATAAGCATGAGCTTATGCTTATGCTTATGCATGAGCATAAGCATAATGCATTAGCTCATGCTTATGCTCATGCGGAAAAAGAGAGGGAGCTTATGCGGAAAAAGAATGAGAACGAGGAAATAGAGAATGAGAGAAAGGGAAAGAGAAGGAGAAGGAGCTTATGCTCATGCGGAAATAGAGAAGGAGCTTATGCGGAATGAGAGAAGGAGCTTATGCGGAATAAGAGAAGGAGCTCATGCGGAAACTTGCGGAAACTTGCATGCGGAATAAGAGAAGGAGCTTATGCGGAAAAAGAGAATGAGAGAAGCATATGCTTCTCTCATTCTCTTTTTCCGCATAAGCTCTTGCGGAAACTTACGCATAAGCTCATGCTCATGAATGAGCATAAGCATGAAGAATGAGCATAAGCATGAGCTTATGCTTATGCTTATGCATGAGCATAAGCATAAGCATAAGCTCATGCTTATGCTCATGCGGAAAAAGAGAGGGAGCTTATGCGGAAAAAGAGAAGGAGCACTTGCGGAAACTTGCGGATAAGAGAAGGAGAGAAGGAGCTTATGCTTATGCTTATGCTTATGCTTATGCGGAATGAGAGAAGGAGCTTATGCGGAGAGAAGGAGAGAAGGAGCTCATGCTTATGCTTATGCGGAATAAGAGAAGGAGCTTATGCGGAATAAGAGAAGGAGCTTATGCGGAAACTTGCATGCGGAATAAGAGAAGGAGCTTATGCGGAATAAGAGAAGGAGCTCATGCGGAATAAGAGAAGGAGAGAAGGAGCTTATGCGGAATAAGAGAAGGAGCTCATGCGGAAACTTGCGGAAACTTGCATGTGGAATAAGAGAAGGAGCTTATGCGGAAAAAGAGAATGAGAGAAGCATATGCTTCTCTCATTCTCTATTTCCGCATAAGCTCTTGCGGAAACTTACGCATAATCTCATGGACATGAATGAGCATAAGCATGAAGAATGAGCATAAGCATGAGCTTATGCTTATGCTTATGCTTATGCTTATGCATAAGCATAAGCATAAGCTCATGCGTATGCTCATGCGGAAATAGAGAAGGAGCTTATGCGGAATGAGAGAAGGAGCTTATGCGGAAAAAAGAGAATGAGAGAAGCGTATGCTTCTCTCATTCTCTATTTTCGCATAAGCTCTTGCGGAAACTTACGCATAAGCTCATGCTCATGAATGAGCATAAGCATGAGCTTATGCTCATGCGGAAATAGAGGAGGAGCTTATGCGGAATGAGAGAAGCATAAGCATAAGAGAATAAGAGGGATGCGGAAATAGAGAATAAGGGGGAAAGGAAAGAGAGAAGGGAAAAAAGAGAGGGGGAAAGAGAGAATAAGAGAAGAGGGAAAAAAGAGAAGGGGGAAAATGAGAAAAAGAGAAGGGGGAGGAGAGGGTTCCTACGCCCATCACTGCAGCTAGCGCTTAAGGCGCTAGCTGCAGGCAAATGCAAATAACAAAAAGCTTAAATGGAAAGAAGAGAAAGCACTTACCTGTAAAAGTATGTCCCGCTCGGTGTAGTGGACTGGGCCCACGAAAGAGAGACTATGTCCCGCTCGGTGTAGTGGACTGGCACTACAAAAGAGAGAAAACAATCCATTTTTTCAAATAAGATGTTAGTGGAAAGAGGAGATCACAAAAGCAAATTCTTGAAAGGAGACAAGGAAAGAGAAGATTGAGGAGACAAGGAAAGGAGGAGATTGAGGAGAAGAGAAGGAAGAGAAGGAAGAGAAATACAGAAAGAAGAGGTGAGTTTCTTTCTTTCTTTCTTGAAATTTTCTTTCTTTCTTGAAATTTCGTTTTTTGTTTGAATCCTTTCTAATCAAGCATGAAAACTAGTTTAAAACTTTAGCAATACAAGTAGAAACACTCACAAAACCAAAGCTAACAAACAAACAACCTACATTGTTGAAAAAAACTCACCTTTTGAAGAACTTTCTTTCTGGAAACCAAAGAGGGAAAAAGGAGAGAGAGGATGCACAAGAGGTAGGAGGAGGGTGAGGAGTGGGAAATAGGGTAGGAGGTTGCTTGGAATAGATGGGAGGTCAGTGAAAATAGGTGGGAGGAGATTTTGGAGAGCTTAGTTTAGAGATTAGGAAAGCTTTGAGCAAAACGCCGCGGGTTTCGGCGTTTCGGGTTTTAACCCACAGCGTCGCTATATAGCGACGCTTATTCGTCGCTATATAGCGACCTTTTTAATTGAAAACGTCGCTATATAGCGACGCTTTCAATTAAAATCGTCGCTATATAGCGACGGAACAGAGCGTCGCTATATAGCGACGCTTACTGTTTGTTTTTTAATGAGGCCTCTTGTGACTCAAACATGCTATGCCTATAATTGTCAATATCTCCTCTTACTACACAGCCTTACTATATAGGATTTTTTGTTTCAATCCTTACTATATAGCGATGTCATTCTTTTTATATAGCCTCAAGAGAAGCTCAAATTAAACATGCTATGCTCATAATTGTGTACATCTCCTCTTCATGCTTATGTTTTGGTTTTATAAGTGTAGATGGAAGGGACGAGTGGAAGCTCATCCGATGATGCGCCAACGCCCGGGAGCACGAAGTGGCTTACGGAGAGGTTATATTGTCATTGCACTCATTGCAAGCGAGAAGTACGACATCAACGTCGTATTATCATGTGCCACTTGCGGATGTATGGGGAGGAGCCGGAACCAGTACCCCCCGTTGGTGTTGCACATGTTGATGGATCATCGGTAAGTCAAAGCTATTTAAGTTCGCAATCTTATTGTATACCCGGAATTAGAAGATCTTCTATTTACACGAATGAGCTTATGACAGGATGACGAGGGTGACGAGGGTACACATATACCTTCTCACTTTCAACAAGACTATAGTCTCCCAGATGACGACGAGGGTATGGTCGACATGATGGATTCCATTTTTAGGGGCACTACATCCCACGTACACGTGATGTCAGAGTCTGAGGTGAAAATGCGAGAGTTGCAATCAACACAATTGTACGAGGGTGCCAGGATGTCTAAACTACGTGCTTGTCTCTCAATCTTGAATCTACAAGTACAGTATGGATGGTCGGATACAAGTGTCTCGGCCTTAATGAGGTTAGCCCTTGCATTAATTTGATTGACTCATTATTTGGATATTGTTTGTTTTGAGAATCATCATTTGGATAGTGTCTTTGTCATAGGTTGCTCCAAAAGATGTTGCCTGCACCAAATACCATGCCCGCATCAAGAGATGAAGCGAAAAAGATGCTAACAATGGTGGGTATGGATTATGATACCATCCATGCTTGCCGTAATGATTGTATTCTCTTTCGTCGTGAGCATGGAGATTTGGCTAGTTGTCCAAAGTGTGGGGAACAACGATATAGAGATGACTTGCAGGGTGAGAGGATACCGGTAAAGGTCTTAAGACACTTTCCCATCATTGCAAGAATACAACACATGTTTCGATGCAAATCCATAGCGGAGTTGATGACATGGCATGCATCTCATCGGTCCACTGATCACACATTGAGGATTCCCGCAGATTGTGCGGCTTGGAAGCACATAGATAATCAGTGGCCGGACTTTGCGAGAGAGCCACGCAACTTACATCTTGGGCTAGCCATGGACGGCGTGAATCCTTTCGGGTTACGCTCGACATCTTGGTCGACATGGCCCATAGTCGTGGTGAATTACAATATCCCACCATGGCTAACAATAAAAAAGGGACACCTCATGCTTGCACTACTTGTGCCAGGAAAGTACAAGGCAAGAAACATGGACGTGTACATGGCACCTTTGATAGAGGAGTTACAGATATTATGGAGAGGAGTGCAGGTCTTTGATATTTCCAGAGCTCCTAGGCATACCAATGATATTTCCGTCAGGGGTATCTTGATGTGGACCATGCATGACTACCCAGGATATGGAGAGTGCGCAGGTACGTGGTTATGTCTTTACATGTACAATGAGGGATTATGCTTTTTATACTCTCTTTTGCACGCATGTCTTGTACTAACATATTCATGCACGCATGCAGGGCTTGTTACAAGTGGGTACCATGCTTGTCCTGTTTGTGGACCCGCTCTGAAATCGCTTGCACGCTACTCCAAACACATGAGGAAAAATGTTTATGAAGGTCATGCTCGATACCTTCCGCTCGACCATCTTGCACGTGGAGGTCAGCTTGATCCACCACCATCATATTTGAAAGCAAGTGATTGGATTCAAGCTTGGAGGGAGAATGGAGAGGAACCTCCTCCTGGTATGAAGAGGCTATCGATCTTTCACGAGCTTCCTTATTGGGGTCAGTTACAAATCAATCATCTCTTGGATCCCATGCATATCTTTAAGAATGTGGGGGCTACCATTTGGGCACACTTGGTTGGTTCCAAGGACTCGAGAGGAGTGCGAGAAGACTTGCGTGCTATGAATAGGATGTCTCGTTTGTGGCCCCAAGTGCATGCTTCAGGAAAAGTTGTCCTCCCGAAAGCAACGTGGATCCTCTCTACGAGGGAGGAGGCAGTGATCAAGGCAGACATTGCCTCTTTTCAAACACCAACAGGGTACATGCGTTGCTTGAAAGGAGCATTTTCAAAGGACAATAAGCTTAGTGGCCTCAAGTCCCATGATTGGCACAAGGTCTTACAGGTATTCTAAGTAGAATTAGTGTACCGATAATAGTACAAGGGATTAGCGTAATTATTATTATGTTATATTGTTGACATGATTTCATTGTTGCTTTGATAGTTCATCCTTCCAATTACAATAAAAGGGTGCTTACAAGAAGATGTTAGAAATGCTATATTCAAGATCTGTGGTATTGTGAGGTATGCTTACTATCAATTCGCATTATGTATTTTCTTCATGGACATGTGAAATAGGTGGATATCTCAAATATCTTACATATGCATGGACATGTGAAATAGGTGGATATCTCAAAAAGAGATCTCTATATCGAGCATCGAGAAGGCTAGGGTGGAATCCATCGAAGCTGTATGCTTGCTTGAGAAGCACTTTCCCTCAAGCATTATGACAACTCAAGTCCACTTGCTTGTGCACATAGTTGATGAGGTGGCTATAGCAGGTACCGTTCATAATCGATGGATGTTTTTTCTCGAGCGGTTTATGAAAACTTTAAAGGGGTTTGTAAGACAAAGAGCAAGACCAGAAGCAAGCATGGCAGAGGGATGGCTTGTGCAAGAGTCATTAGTATATATCACAGAGTTTCTTGCATCCACGGATCCTGATATGCCGCAAGCTTGGCACAACAAGGATGATGATCGCATCATTGGCGAGGTCCCCCAAGGAAAAGGGATTGAAAGAAAGATGAGCGAAGAGCAAATGGAGAAATTCAATAAGTTTTGTATCCTCAATAGCCCTGAGATGCAGAAGTGGATTGAGAGATATGAAGTGGCCAAAGCAGAAAGAATAAATGCAAGGACGAGATTCAGAGTAATGTACAGGCGATCACAACCATATCCACGAGATCTGGCTCTTCTCCCTACTCACATGTCACTTGATTGGCTACAACTAGCTATACGTAAAGCCGAACGTGATGGAGAGACAATAAACGAGCGCGAGCGGGAGTTATCTTCTGGATGTATGGTGCATGTAAGTTTCTTATCTCTTGATGTAATTAAGTAATTATTTGTGGCAATATATGCTATAAAATAGGTGCATCTTCATTGTTTTAATGATGCTCTTTTACAGTACAAAAAGTACAGTGCATTATGGTCATATGGACGACATTTTCGCATAGAACGCATCGATTCAAAGAGAGTCACGTATGATTGTGGAGTCATGGCTAACTTCACACAAGATAGCCGAGCAAGTGCTTCGGATACCAATCTTCTCTCCTCACAGTTGGATTATTGTGGAACCATACGCGACATCTATGAAATTGATTTCAGACGATTTACTATTTTCATTCTTGATGTAAAATGGTTTAGAACTACTTACAACGGTCCCCATGCAACTGTGAGAAAAGATGGTAGCGGTCTCTTTGCAATAGACTCCACCAAACATTGGACCGATGAAAGTGATACTTTTGTTCTTCCCGAGCACTGTGAGCAGGTGCATACTAATGATTCAATTAGTCGAAGCTTTCGTTTTTTAAGTCCATTGATATATATATAATTGACGACATTTGGCACGTGATTTTTCATCTTCAATATAGGTGGTTTTTCATCCGGATCGTTCTGATCCAAGATGGTGGTACGTGATCCAAGTTGCACCACGAAGAAAGCAGATTTTTGAAGATCGAGATGTGGATATGGAGATGCCACTACCAAATCCGGATCCAATTGATGAATCTAGCGAAGAAGATGTAGATCACCATATGAGGCAAGAGGAAGATGCGCATAATGACATCGCACGGGAGGAGGATGGAGATCACGATATTGACGAGGAAGACAACAATCGTCAAGATCGATCACCACACTTAAGCTTAATTGAAGAAGATGATCAAATACTTTTAGGTGAACGTACGATGCTAGAGTACGATGATGATATAGGAGATCAACTCGGTATAGAGTTGGAGATAGACTTGCTTGGCGCCTTAGACTTGGCTCAAGATGAAACAGTTGATGTAAATGCTCTTATTTAATTTGATTTTTCTCATCTCCAACTTGGACATGAATATATGAGCTTCAAAGGCTTGATGTACATGCTCTCATTTTTTATTTCTCTATGAGCTCAAACATGTATGAAAATTTAAAAAATTTTGTCATTGGAAGAAAATAAATTTTAAGGCTTAAAAAAAAAAAAAAACCTCTCTGAAAAACGTCGCTATAATATAGTCTCAGTGTCGCTATATAGCGACTTTTAAAAGTCCTTATATAGCGACTTTTACTAAAGTCGCTATATAGCGACGTTTAAAAGTCGCTATATAGCGACCATTACTAACGTCGCTATATAGCGACTTTTATTAAAAGTCGCTATATAGCGACGATTTACGACACCCGATTTTTATACCGACGATTAACGCTAGGCGGGCGCTAATCGTCGGTACGTAAACGTCGCAATAGGATGCGTGTGTAGTAGTGATGGTGCAATGTGGCGATGTGTGAAGACATACTTGTAGAGTTGTGTTGTCGATGTCTTATGGATGGCCATATGTGGAGACATGGCCTCATGTATGGAGCTGTGTGGAGGGCAACGTGTTCTATGGTAGTCTGTGGTAGAGATTCTAAGGAGCATGGTGGTGCTTCTGCTCCCTTACTTTGAATGGACATTCTCAAGGTTCTATATAAGCATTGTACGATTGGGTTTTGCCTTGTAGAGGGTTGCTTGCATGTTATTGTACTAGTTCTGTACCGTCCTTTCTTTTCTCTACTAGCTATAGAATCCAGTAAGAGAATTATGGGAGCCGATGCCATTCACGAGCCATTTCAAATTGATTTTTGTCTTCTTACTTCTGTGCGTCTTACTTCAATTTGTGCAAATTTGGAAAAGAACTTTGGAGACCGTGTGCACGAGAACTCAGAAGACAAATCGTATGATGCCAGTTCGGATTTGATCGAGTGGTTTGTATTATTATCCCTCTCTCTTAATGTTGATTGTTTGGATTGTGAACTATCGATATTGTGCCATGTTCACAGATGACTCGATTCTGCGGCACAGAGGCAACGTAGACGCCCATAGGCAAAGGTCATAAATACTCGAATATTAAACTAACCTGATGTTCAAAACCACTATATTCAGCCTCAATATTTTCATGAATTGTGACAAGATTCACATTGTCATAACAAGTCTTGTACCCTGGAATGCTTAAACAAGGTCTAACATTTGCGTATAGCCCAAGTTCTTTGCAAAGTAGAGAGAGAGGGAAGGTGCATCAGTGATTCTCCCATTGTGTACTTCAATATACTTTTGTTTTTGTGTCTGTACCAATGATTTCAAGAAACATACACCCATTTCTTTCCTCAGAGTCACTAAAGACATTTCTCTTTTGTATCAGAATTAGAAAATAAGACAAGGCAATTTTGTTTGAAAGAAGAGAGTGGCCAGCCTACTCTTCATCCCACACCTACTCTTATATCCTCTCCATCCTTGTGTACATGCATTTTTGTGATCAGCTGGCTATATTCCCCAACTCCCTGTAGCGGGTTGTTGTATGGATGGCCAATCATTGAATCAACGAATTGTTCGGTTGAAATTTGTCCAGCATGATTAGTAGCCTTTGAATCAATTCCATTCATATCTTTGTTTGCCAGCACGAATGAGGAAGCATTCATGCGTATAGTGGTTGTCTCGCAAGCTTATCTTACAAGTAAAATGAAAACTATGCCAATAGAGCACTAGTCTAGTCAAACAAAAGTAGCTCCAAATAGTTCTACGTTCTCTGTGGGCAAATATCTTCTGTTATAAGCATTAGTTGCAATGCTCCTATGTGGAAGAGCAAGGTCATACCAACTGTAGGTAGCATCATATTATTTCCTATGTTCAAGTGTTAGCAAAAACTAAAACATTTTCCCAATGCTTCCCTTGTTGTGCACTCACAATATCTCAAATCAGTTGTTCGTTGAAACATAAACATTGTGTCTGCATTTTTTGTCGGAGAAATTTCGTTAGTTGATCACAGTTGGGATAGTTCTATAATCTGATTGTGGTTCGCAGTACTTGCTTAGTTCTCACAGATTGTTGATATATATTTGCTTAGTAATTTTGATTGTATGTAATTGAATCTTTGGAACTATTGATGTTTGCCCAAAAAAACAGAATGTACAGCCATTAGTTACATATATGTTGTGCTTGCATTAAATAGATGCGAATGCTTGTATGTCATTACTACAATCATGAGTGATACTTGTTGGGCGTAATTGAATGGTCTTGCGAGCTTTGAATCTGTTAAGTTTTGCCCAATCTACATGCATGAAACTACTAAGTGAAGGCTTTTCAACGGATAAAATTGTCTAAGGAAAAAGGCATTAATATGTATGTGTGTTTGTATATGTGGCAATAGTATAATAAACTATGGTGTGCATAGGGCCCAAGGTTGAGGTGGCAGGGCATGACCATGTGCCACCCTTCCATGTAAGAGGACCCATAAGGTGTGTTGTACATAATCCATGATAGTAATATTATAAAATGCAAGGTGGCATGGCTCCTCCATGTGTCACCCCTCCACCTAGGCTGCATTTAGTGAGACATGGCTCAAAGTCCATGGGAGAAGCAATATAAAATAGGTGGAGATAGATTTTATATTGAGTTATTCCCTCCATATGGGATAGGCCCATGTGGGGGAGGTATAGAAGGACCAAGAGAACTAGTTAAATAATGGGGAAAGTAGGATGAGGTGGCAAGATTCCTTGTGCCAACCCTCCACTTGTCCTCCTAGAGGTTTGAACATATTATAAAATTGGAAAGAGACCAAGGGAGTATCATAGACTTAAGATATGGGGCTTGATTTATGTGGAAAATTGAGGCAAAGGGTTGTCGCACACAATTGAGAGTGCATAACCACCTAGCCCACATGGGAGACTTTTCCACACACACCATGCATGTGGGAGGATACATTAATGTGGAGAGACCCCCTCTTTTGGCTATAAAAGGAAGGGGCTATTCCCTGATGAGACACGGTCATTCTTGTAAAGCCACCTAGCTAGTATTTTGATATTTCCCTCTCATCCCTTCTTTCCAATAAAGTATGGTTCACTTCCCTTGATGTCTACATCTCAACATTCCTCCTCCTATCATGTACATGCTTCTCTTCCCCCTCTCCCTTTCCCCTTGTGTCATAGTCTCCCTTTTCCTTCCCTCCACTTCTAATTCCTTTTTCACCCCTATGACATCCCTTCGCCCTCATGCTCTCCTCTTCTCTATGGCCTTTGAGCGTCGCCATACTTAGCCTATAGCCTCTGGTCTCGATTACTTTTCCGGCTAAAAGTTTTGGTGTGGCTGCTGGGATATGAATCTCCACGGCTAGTGGCGAATCTTCTACTCGTACGGGTTACATCTACAAAACTATACCATCTGTGCTCTTTCTAAGCTACTGCACGTGCATTCAATTCGTGCGTCACCTGTGCGACAAATCTCTGGACTGCTACGACTTCTGGTTGCGGACAGTTTTCTGCGCGCTCGCCTGCGCGACAGTTCTCTAGACTGCTGCGATTTCTGGTTGTGGACAGTTTTCTGTGCGATAGTTCTCTGGACTGCTGCGACTTCTGGTTGCAGACAGTTTTCTGCGCTCACTTGCGCGACAGTTCTCTGGACTGTTGCGGCCTGCGCGACAGTTTCGACAGTTCTCTGGACTGCTGCAGCCTCTGGTCGCGAACTGTTTTCTGAGCCCCTGCAAAAGAGTAACATCAGATCCCGCGCCCCCCTATCTCTTCTCTTCTTCTTCTTCTCCATCTCTTTCTCTTTCTCTTCTCCTTCTCCTCTCCTCTCCTCTCTTTTTATTAAAGAGTAGGATGGGAACCCAAGACCTCCCCCTTCACAAAAAGAAAGTCTTATCATTGGGCCAACAAGTTGGAAGTGGTAGAAATGTAATGATTTTTGCTCATATATTGAAATCGCAGGAACTGTAACTCTCTAACTGTAGGGAGTTTGCTCTTGCTGTAAAAAGCAGAAATACTTCATTTTATGTGCTCTATCCACATCTCTTGCTAGATCGCCGATTCAGAACTTCTCCAAGCTCACTTCACGAATGCACACCTCACGAGAAGGGTGGACATTTATGTCACTTCTCGACGCGTTTAAGGAATTGGTGCATGTTCCTCCGCACCTTACGGCTACCAATGCACGAGATGTCTTCCTTGATCTTCATGTCAACCTTCAACGGCTGATTGTCCAGTGCATTATTGAAGGAGATGACGGGTGGAATGATACACCGTTGATGATTCATGGTGAAGAACTACTGATATGCTGGGAGGATTTTGACTTTACTTCTACTCATTGTGCGGTGATCAAACTACTCGCTGCTTCAGAGGTAATTAAAACGGTGTCCTTCATCGAAGGGTGGGATGCTCCCCAAGCTTGGGGGGAGATTTGGTGCATCTGCCTATTGATTCCTGTGGAAAAGCTCGTCCTGAATGGTTTATTCACAATCTCATTACAAAGGTTTCTAGGCCTCGGCTATGGTTGGTAATGTTTCGACCAAGGAATCCATTTGTACCTAATCAGCCTTTTGTGCCTCATTTCGAGCTTCAAATTGTAATTCTTTTTGGTCTTAAGATAAACTATCAACAAAGGATTGCAAGTTTATTTGGTGCTGAACGTTTGGCTCAAGTGTTGAATTCTCCCCACCCTCTCCTCCTACCTATCTTGGACTACCGAGAAACTTGAGATGTCTAAATTTTAGTCCTGGTGTGATGACATCTTGGATTCTTCAATTTGATGGAGCTTACAAACCTTCGACCAAGGCGGCTAGCATGGGTGTGAAGCTCACTTCACTAGGTGGTGAGGAGTATTGTTACAGCAAGTCTTCACCCGCAAGTACTTGCAATCAAGCTGAGTACTCGGCGCTCATTTTTGGGCTACAAAAGGCACAAGAACATCATGACAAGCAATTGGAGGTCCAAGGAGATTCTCAACTAGTGTGTGAACAAGTTAGTGGAAGGTGGAAGGTGCGGAGCAAAGGCTTGGTTCCACGACATCAACAAGCCTTGGAACTTTGCAACCAATTTGAAGAGGTAAAAATTCAGCATATCCCTCGAGCTCGAAATCTTGTTGCTGATTTCTTGGCACATGAAGCTTGTACTTCAATCATGCATGACGCGAGTGGAAGCGCCACCCCAACAAAGCCGCAAGCCACGAAGGAGGGTAATCATTTGTAAGGAATGCAAAGGTTGTGGTCATCATGAAACTAAGTGTTGGGCATACTTGATACGAGTTCACCGACTTCGGCAGATCATCAGGAGGGTTCTAAAGGACATTGCTCAAAAGAAGGATGCCAGACCGCACACCCCTTGAAGAAATAGCATGGCGACTACAAGAACTGGAAGAAGCTGAAGGTGATGTGCAAGCTCTCCAACTGCTGACATTTGTCATGGCATTCTTGTTTGCCTTGATGAACAACCTCATGCAATGCTGCGCCTCTAACCCTCGCTTGTAATGATCGATGTGATATCATGAGGGTTGGTCCTTTTAAGATTGTCTATGTGCTATTCTATGCTGATGAAGATTCTTCTCGTGTAATATTTCACACTACACAGTCACACCCTACCCTGCCTATGTGTGCTTTTTGGATGTATCTTCACCCGATTTTCAGTTCAAGCTTCCTCTTACTATTGTTTGTCCATAGATAAGCCCCTCTTTTCCATCTTCCAAGCATGGCTGACATTCCTATGTTTTGTGGATGGGTAGAAGAAAATCCAAATGAGTATCTTGTGGCCTTCAAGCGCCGTTGTGTTTCTCTCAACTTTCTTACTGAAGACAGATGGCTATTGGTACTACCCACATTTCTAGAGGGTTTGGCTCAAGTGTGGTATGAGAAGCAAGCTGAAGAAGTTCGCCAAAGCTGGCCAAGGTTGACAGCAGCGATGATTGAGTATTTCGGCAAAGAAGAGGAGCTAGAGAATGTGTACCTGCAGGTGGCAAACTTGAAGTAGTCAGAAGGTGAGACGGCACGTCGATATGTGGATCGAGCGGCCGTGCTCCTGGACCATTTGATTGCCACACAGGAGGACAATGCCGGGTTTCGAGCTGGAATGACTCAGCATGTGTTGGGCTACCTTGTAGCAGGAGCGAGTGATGAATTCCGCCTCAAGCTTAAATGGGAGAATCCAAAAACTATGGTGCTAGCACATGAGATTGCTCAAAAGTTTGATAAAGTTCATTCTGACCCCGCTTCAAAGAAGACGATTGTCCCTCCGCATCCCCCTCAATTCCTGCAACAACAACCTGGGGGGTCTAACTCAGGGGCATACCCCCACCCCTCATTAGGGATGTATCCACCGCCTCCACCTCAAATGTATGGTCCTCCCTTAGATGCTTAACCTCAACAAGGTGGATATCCTCATCCTCCGCCTCGAAGATTTCCCCAGCCTCGCCCACGAGCCCCCCTCCTCTCTACTCCCGTGGCTCCTCCAACTAAAGAGGCCCCCCCTGCAACAGAACCTGGAGTCAATGACCTAGCCAAGGCCCTAAATGATCTTCGGCTTGGGATGGTGGGCATCAGAAATCAAGCCAACCGCCCTCCACGAGACCGTGCTAATGTTGTATGCTATGAGTGTCACCAGAAGGGTCATTATCGCACAGAATGCCCCAATATTCCAAGGGTGAATCTTCTAAGTGAGTTGGGCACTGAGGATTCTGATGTCGAGATCCTTGATCTCGGGAAAAGAAGTCGTGCCACCTCGGACCCCTCTCCAAACCGTGGACCGGGCCGCCCCAGAAAGAAAGTGTCCTTCTCAGAGCCCTCAGATGCTGAGATGGCAGACCCACCAACAGAGAAACTAAAAGATCTCGCAGGAGTAAATGGTCACCCTCGGATTTTCCCATCGGCTCAAGGCAAGAGGACTATTCAGTCGTTCAGGACCTTGCTCATCGGTCTTTGAGCATCACACTCCCTCAACTAATAGCATTAAGCCCTAAGGTGAGACATGAGCTACAGCAAGGTCTCTCAACAAGGAAGAGCAAGAAAAAGGGAAAGGTACGAGAGGTATGTTCTATCTCTGAAGAAATTGATCGGCATCCGCATACAGTAGATGTCATCATAGATAATTGCCGTGTCAAAAATGTGTGTGTTGATGGGGGAGCTGCATGGAATTTGAAATGTACAAGGCGTTCCTCCACTCGAATCAAGGTAGCGGATGGTCGATGACTCGCCACCATGGGAGTCATTGAGGATTTGCCCATCACTGTCAATGGGTTGACCACCACTGTCAATTTCTATGTAGTGGACATTCATAAAAAATTATGGACACAATACAAAAGAAATAGATCCAGAGTCCCACCAATGATGTGGTCCTCTGATCTTACCACAAGGTCCTTCTCCTATCTTCTGGATATCTCTAGACTCAAGACTGCGTGCTCCACCTCGAGCGTCTGTAGACTTTCCGTCCAATGTGTTCTTCTCCACCTTATTGCTTGTGAATCAGCCTAGGTGGGCAGCCCCTATCAAGCTTTGTTTGCAACACACAGGTCCCCTTGGTCCTCCTGAATGTAGGCCCCAAGATAGCTATTCCACTGCTCCAACCTGCTTGTGAATGGCTACTCGAGAAGGTGTGATGATCTTAGCACCTTACTGCCCTAGAAGAAAGCCAAGGTCTAGCCCTTCCTGGCTAAGTCCATAGCCCTTGTTGCACTCTCTCACCTCTTGTAGATAGGCCCAGAGAGTAGGCTTCCTGTTGCTCCTTTCTGCCCTGGAATTGCTAGCTGTTAGGTGTGGAAATGAGGCAAGTGCCTCTACTTCTATAGGCCCTAAGGCCTGTCATAAAACCGACTAGTCAGGTTGCCTATGGCTGACCCAAACAGGCCCTGACCTAGACTGTATATAAATGCCCCTTTGGGGCTCTCTTTTCTAGGGCCTTTGGCCCACACTTCCATGCAAGGGTTGAGCCTTTGGCTAGCCTTAGATAGGGCCTAGTTGGCTTGCTACTTTGCCTAGCCTAACTAGCCCTCCATATGGGCTACCATGTGCTGCTCCATCCCCCTGCCATGTTAGTGCCTGTTCACCTTGATTCTGCTGCACTAACCTGGTCTGTACACTTGCTCTCCTGACCCACCTGTACCGTGCCTTTGTGACATTTTGAAGCTATCCTCTAAGTGCCTCATGCCAAGCTTGATCCAAGACAATGTGTCCCTGCCATCTTCCTGCACATGAGCTACTCCTAATGCAACATTTCATCCTTGGGATACCCCACCAACCATGAATGCTCCAGATCTGTCCCAGATCCACACATCCAGGTAATCACTCTTTGGGCGCATCCTGCCCTAGTTCTCCCTCCCCCACGGTCTCCTCATTTGGGGGCTTATAGATGGGGAGGTGACCTTTCCAACACCCCTTCTCACTAACACATCCACGCCCAATGCCAACACGTCAATGAAGATGCTCTAGTAACTCCCTGGTCGTAGTCCTCTAGAACTTTTCGATGTCGAAATCTTTTCTTGGCTTTTCATCCAGTGGCTCTTGCTCCACCAGATCTGGTTCTGCTTCCACACACCATCCTAGTACACAGGTCCATCTTTGATAGCACCTCCTGGCACCACCATCATCCGTCACATTCTTGCCTTCAAACTCGAGTAATCTAGCCTCTACAATCTTCCAATTGTCCCTCTCATAATGAGTGAACAACTTGGAGTCTTCTAGGCACCATGCTTTGAGGGTCTATTTCAACCCATCCTTCCTTTGGCAAGATCTGCAATAAAAGTACATCTCTAGATAACCTAGACCGCAAACTTTAAATGCACTTGACTGAACTTGAGTCACCCTCCGTCTCACAAGGGCACAATCCTCCAATCATGGAAGTCGATTCCCAAGAGCATCTGAATCAAGGTCGTCCAATAAGGTCCTTGCCTTCAAGCTCCCACACCTATGAGCCTCCTACTTGGGCTCTGACACCATGTTAGAAATGAACCAATAGAGGGTACGCATAGCGAAAGACTTATAGTAATGATTGCTTTCTTCCACTCACGCTTGTGAGCGGTGTGGGGCTGGCCCCTTTGTGGTTTACCTCCCTCTCTCTTGGCAATCTCAGCTAGTGCCTACCTCTTAAGCAAAGATCTTTATTGCCAAGTATCATAACATTGGCCCATTTATCCGTGAACTAAATATTGGGGGGATTGGGATACCTAGAGTAAACATCAGCAAGGGTCTCATCAGCCAACTTTTTTGGATGGTCTTTGTAGTGAACAAAGCAATCTCTATAGTTGTTAGCAATTACAGAGTGCATGAAGGCCATGATGTCCTTTCCCAGTGCATCCATCAAGATGCCTCCTGTCTGAGTGACGTCATAGAAGATCATACCATCACGCTTTGGCATGTTTGCATCATCTGAATTATCCCTGTCCCCACCACTACCCCCCCAAAGCACTGTGCCATGCATCTCCCACCGCTCTCCCTACTACTACACCTACTACCCTGTTGTGTCGAGCTAGTACACTGGCCACTCGTAGTTGAAGAAGCGACTCTTGACTGCATGGGAGTACACTGCAAGAGAAAAAAAGAGAGGAGAAAGGAGAGAAAAAGAGAGGAGAAAAAGAGACGAGAAAAAGGAGAAAAGAGAAAAGAAAAAAAAGAGAAAAAGAGAGTAGATAAGAGAGAAAAAGAGAGGAGATAAGAGAGAAAAAGAGAGAAAGTGAAAAGAGAAAAAGTGGGGATAAAAGAGAGAAAAAGAAAGAAGGAAAGAGAAGAGAGGAAAATAAAGGAAAAGAGAGGAGAAAAAAGGAGAGAAAAAGAAAGGAGATGAGAGACGAAAAGAGAAGGAAAGAGAGGATAAAAGAGAGAAGGAAAGACAAGAGAAAATAGAGGAAAATAGAGGAAAAGAGAGGAAAATAGAGGAAAAAAAGAGAGGAGATGAGAGATGAAAAGAGAAGGAAAGAGAGGATAAAAGAGAGAAAAGGTGAGGATAAAGAGAGAAAAGGAGAGAAGGAAAGAGAGGAGAAAAGAGATGATGAAAAGAGAGAAAAAGAGAGAAGAAAAGAGATGAAAAAAAAGACAAAAAGAGAGGAAAAGAGAGGAGAAAAATGAAAGGAGATAAGAGAGAAAAAGAGAGGAGAAAAGAGAAGGAAAGAGAGCAGAAAGGAGAGGAAAAGGGAGGAGAAAAAGAGAGAAAAAGAGAGGAGGTAAGAGAGAAAAAGAGAGAAAGTGAAAAGAGAAAAAGTGGGGATAAAAGAGAGAAAAAGAGAGAAGGAAAGAGAGGAGAAAATAGAGGAAAAGAGAGGAGAAAAAAAGAGAGAAAAAGAGAGGAGATGAGAGACGAAAAGAGAAGGAAAGAAAGGATAAAAGAGAGAAGGAAAAAGAGAGAAAAGGTGAGGATAAAAGAGAGTAAAAAAAAGAAGGAAAGAGAGGAGGAAAAGAGAGAAAAAGAGAGAAAAAGAGAGAAGGAAAGAGATGAGAAAAGAGAGGAAAAGAGAGGAAAAGAGAGGAGAAAAAAGAAAGGAGATAAGAGAGAAAAAGAGAGGAGAAAAGAGAAGGAAAGAGAGGAGAAAGGAGAGGAAAATAGAGGAGAAAAAGAGTAAAAAAGAGAGGAGAAAAATGAGAAAAGAGAGGAGAAAAAATAGAGAAAAAGAGAGGAGATAAGAGAGAAAAAGAGAGGAGACGAGAGAAAAAGAGAAAGTGAAAAGAGAAAAAGTGGGGATAAAAGAGATAAAAAGAGAGAAGGAAAGAGAGGAGAAAAGAGAGGAAAATAGAGAGAAGGAAAGAGATGAGAAAAGAGACAAAAAGAGAGGAAAAGACAGGAGAAAAAAGAAAGGAGATCAGAGAGAAAAAGAGAGGAGAAAAGAGAAGGAAAGAGAGGAGACAGGAGAGGAAAAAAGAATGCAATCCCTTATTTCCTCATGAATACAATCCCTTTCTTCAATCATGCAATCCCTTTCCATCATTCATGCAATCCCTTTCTTCATTCATGCAATCCCTTTCCATCATTCATGCAATCCATTTCTTCATTCATGCAATCCCTTTCTTCATTCATGCAATCCTTTTCCATCATTCATGCAATCACTTATTTCCATCATTCATGCAATCCTTTTCTTAGAAGGGGAAGGGGAAGGGAAAGAGAAAGAAAAGGAAGGGGAAGGGGAAGGGAAAAGGAAAGAACACATCACAAAGAGTGTCGTAGCATATTAATAGATGCATCTAACAACGCATCTATAGGCACGACTGTCTATTTTTCTAAAAGACAAATGCACTATTAGACACGCCTATAAACACGCTCCGATAGATGCCTTTTTCAAAGAAACTGAAAAGGACATGCACCCGACCCCAAAAAGAACAACACTAGTACCAAAATCATCCGTTCCTTGCATACGAAAAAGGATGAATCCAAAGAGAGCAACTTTTAAAGAAGATCAACCGCCAAGAGACTTACCTTGGATAGAGGTGTGGAAGCTTCTTGTCCTTCTTCAAAGAAGCTGCTTCTCTTTCTTCTCTTCCTTGTTCACCCTCTTCTCTTGTGTGCTTGGGGATGATTCTGTAAGCTTGGAGATGAGTGTAGGTGCTTGGAGATAAGTGTGGATGCCCGGAGTTGTGTTTGTTAATAGGAAAGCAAGCCACATGATGCTAAAAGTATGTGAAATAAAGCAAGCACGCTAAAAGTAAGTTCAAAAATCAGCTCGCAGTCTGCACGTCTAAAAGTGCATTTATCAGCATGTCTATCAGCACGTCTAGTAGCACACCTAAAAGTGCATCTAAACGTGCATCAACCAGTGCATTTACAATACGTTTTAGATGTGCCTATAGATGCGTTCCACAGTACAGACATGGTGTTAGATGTGCTTTTAAACGCTATACAGAGTTCTCACATTTACAACTCATGCAAGAACAAATTTTTTGGGTTGTTTATCTGTAGGATGTCTTCATCTTCAACAAGTAGCTCCAATGAGAATAAATCCCTCCGTATCCCCACCATCGCGAAATGTGGTTGGAGGAAAATTCAAATGTATGTGTGATCGACGTCGAGGAAACATGTATCGTGCACGCAGAATTACACTCAATCACATCTCAAAGTATGGAGAATGGGATGTGACCATAAACACGGTAAGTGTTAAAGAGTTAAGGTTGATTGAGATACCTATTGGTTTTCATGTGTTTGAGTTATGATCCCTTTTCATTTGATACAGGATGCAGTGCCACACCCACATATGTTGCCCTATGCTCGTCGTGAGGTGGTGAAGCATCAGTGATATGAGGTGGGATCTTCAGGAGGGACCATTATGGATGCATGGAGTGATGGTGATAGTAGCCCTCCACCATTACCTCATGAGGCCATGGAGGAGGAGGTGTTTGATGATATGGTGTGGGATTTATATGTCCATCAATCCTCAGGTAGGGATGATAGCATGGAGTAGGACGATCCTTTTACCATATCATCAACTCCACCATTTAAGGGGTGTACATTCTCTGTTCTACATGCCTCCATTGAGTTACTAAACTTGCAGATCATCTATGGATGGAGCAATGCAAGTTTGAATGCATTACTCAAGTAAGCGTTAAAGTCTATTTTGCAAACATGGTGAATTATGCTAGTGGGTCAATTACTCGAATTCTTTTCTCATTTATGGTCTTCATGTGCAGGCTATTGTGTAAAATGCTTCTAAGGGAGAATAAATTACTGACCTCAAGAGATATGGCAAGGCAACATGTGACCTCTCTTGGAGGATGAGATTACAAGCGCATCCATGTATGCGTCAACGATTGTGTTTTATTTTGTGGACCACATAAGGATGCAAGAGAGTGTCCTACTTGTCTGAGAGGCAAGATATAGAGCATATTTCAAAACTTTCGATGTGCCTTGTAAGGTTCTGCGACATTTTCCCATAATCCCTCACATCCAATATATGTTCAAGTGCAAATCCATTACAGAGCTCATGTCATGGCATTCCTCCCATCAATGAACCAATGGCAAGTGGAGAACTCCCGCAGATGCTCCTACGTGGAAGCATATTGAAGACACATGGCCAAGCTTCAAGGAAGAACCTAGGAGCTTGAGACATGGACGGTGTGAACCCATTTGGTCTCAAAAGCACCTCTTACAGTGTATGGCTAGTGATATTGGTGAATTATAATCTTCCACCCTCTATGCCGATGATTAAGAAAGGACATGTTATGTTATCCCTTCTAATTCCAGGGAAACATAAAGTAAAAAATCCTGATGTTTATTTGGAGCCTTTGATTGATGAACTAGAGATACTTTGGAGAGGTATCGAGGTGCATGATGTGAGTAGGCCTCCCTCGTCTCATGAGACTTCAACTGCAAAGCAGTCTTGATGTGGACGATGCATGACTTCCCAAGCTATGGCGAGTGTTCAGGTAAGTATTGCACTTTTGATTATGAGTAGGCAATTGATGTGGCATCCTAAACCCACCTTCAACTCTTAATTGCATCTATTGTTTAGGTCTCACTATATCGGGTTACAATGCATGTCCTATTTGTGGTCCTTCGCTAGTTGCCTCATGGGTGGACACATTGAATAAGGTCATCTATGAGAATCACCATCGACTTCTTCCACCTGATTATCCTAGATATGTTGCCCCTTGGAATGAAGTCCCCCCACAGTCACTCACTGCAAGAGATTGGATGAGAATTTGGGATGGTTCCATGACTCCTCCACCACTTGGCATGAGCTGGCAAGGGTTTGTAACTATTATGTGCTATACTAAATGGAATTAAAGATTGCCCACTAACACCAGCTTTTGTTTAGATACTCCATCTTTTATTGTTTACCATATTGGTCCCACCTCAAGATCAGTCACCTGCTTGATCCCATGCATATCTTCAAGAATGTGGCATCTACCATTTGGGAACATTTGAATGGGACACGAGATTCCGCAAGCATAAGGGAGGATCTATGCACCACAGGGAGGATGCGTGAAGCTTGGCCACAAGAGAGGCCAAATGGGTGTGTCTTTTTACCTCGTGCACCATGGAGGTTATCAAACCTAGATATGGTGGCAATGAGGTGAGCTATCACTACAATTCGTACTCCCACTGGATGCATGAGGTGTTTGAATGGGGCCTTCACAAAGAGTAAGAAAAGAGGTGTAGAGCAATTATATGGCTTGAAATCTCATGATTGGCACAAGATGGTCTAAGTAAGTATTTTATGTGCATAATATCTTTTTCCTTCCAAATTTGTGAGTGAATTAGAAGCAACTAATCAACCATTCCTCGTGTGTTCAGTTCATACTACCTACTAGCATTTCTCACAGTGCATTGAAGGACATGAAATATTGTATTTACAAGATGGGCAAGCTTGTGAGGTACTTTACAAGATACAAAATGTGAAGCATATCAGTGCTCCATGCAAGGTGTTCATATTGCTAATATGGTGTTCTAGGTATGTGAGCTCAAGGGAAATAGATCCCACAATGCTTGAGAATGCTCGAGTTATGTCAGTGGAGGTGGTTTGTTTAGTGGAGGAGACATTTTGACATTCTATTCTCACAAGCCAACTACATCTCATAGTGCATTTGGTGGATGAGATTACTATATGCGGTACTGTACATGCACGATGGTTGTTCTTCCTTGAGCACTTCATGAAGACCTTGAAGGGTTTCGTGAGACAAAATACAAGACTCGCAGGTAGCATGGCCGAGGGTTGTTGGTTGGTACAAGAGTCACTTGTATATATTTCTGAGTTTCTTGTTGATGTGGATAGCTCTCTCCCACGACTATGGAGAGATGATGAAGACCTAAGAATGATCTCTATTGTGCCTCAAGGGAAAGGATGCAACAAAGTAATAGACATGGAGTTTCTTAATAATATCAACCTTTATTGCATGCTTAATAGTGATGTGATGAAAAGATGGGTGACAAGATATGAGGATGCAAAGGCAAAAAGACAAGGAGAAAGGGCCCTCTTTTGTACACACCATGGATCTCATGTGCCATACCCTTAGCATCTAAGAGCACTTCCAAAGGATATTCATGTGGATTGGCTACTTGACGAAATGGAGAGGGTAGAGAGAGAGAAGGGGATGCATATCACAATAGAAGAATGGGAGTATGCTAGGGGACGCATGAGCAAGGTCAGTATATAGAATGTTATGCATAATTAGTTAGGAGCTTTCAACAATTTAGATTCCTTATTTAATTGATTTTGTCTTGGGGTAGTGTACTATGTTCAATGCTATATGGTGTGAGGGCAAGAATTTTCTAACACAACGGATTGATGATAAGAGAAACACACAAGATTGTGGCATCATTGCTAGCTTTGAGGGAGCTAATGGAGCCATGGATGATTATTGTGGCATAATCCAAGATATTATTAAGCTTGACTTTCGACGCTTCTTTGTTATGTTTTGGATGTAAAGTGGTTTAAGGACATGGTGGAAAGAGGCCCTAATGCAACAATCAAACACCATGCAAGTGGCTTTGTAACTATTGACTCCACAAAGTTTTGGCAAAGTACGAAGGACACACTAGTACTACCACAGCAATGTGATTAGGTATTGTACACACTTATAAAAATACTCACTTTTAAATATTTGATACCTTCGATGCACGAAAAATAACATGATTGTATTTGTGTTTGAATTAGGTTGTCTATCAACCAATGGTGGATAATAATAGGTGGTGGCATGTCATACCTATTACACCACGTTCCAAAGTGATGTATAGTACATTTACTAATATGGAGCGTATGGAGGATGATCATGGCCATGGAGGTGATGATGACCATGATACGAGAGAGGAGGATGATCATGAGATAGGAGATATAGTTATTGAGGCCATTACCCATGAGGGGACGAGCCTACCATTGGTGATGCTGATTTCCATGAGCAAATGAGTGGCACAAGTAGTAGTGGGCTGAATGTATTTGTAGATCTCAATACTGGTTTGGATTTTGAACTAGATAGTTTGGCAAGGGTTGATCTCATCGAGGATGAGATTGAACTGTACCCATCATTGATATTGGCAAAACTATTTTACATATTGTCTCATTCTCCTCACCTCACTTAATTTTTGTATATGTGGGTTTGCCAAAAAGCATTGATATTTTTGTTAAAATTATGTGCTTTGATAATCATGGGCAATGTTTCGAAAGCACTGATGTACATTTATTAGCCTACACCAAAATCTCACTTTTTGTATTCTCTGTTTTGCATCTAAATCCACATCTAAATCCACATCTAAGTCACAGCACAGACATGCTAATAGACACACAAATAGATGCGCTATTAGACGAGCTATTAGATGCACCTGCATTTTCACCATTCTAGCAGCGCCTATAGATGAGCCCGCTATTTTTTGCATCTATCAAGCATGTCTATAGTTGCTTTGTCTTGTTATGCTATATAGGAAGGTCATAGGAAGAGCCCATAGGGACCCTTTTCAGCAATCGTAAAATTACATTTTTCATAGTAAGAAAACTTTCGTAGCAACTATGTTTACCTTTTAAGTCACTAGATGAGTATCTCAATAAATTTTTAAAGTGAGAAACTTTATGTATTAATTTTGGATTGCTATAGTTCTGGCCAATTTTCTAAATTGACAAAGTCACTAAGGTACCAAGTTGATGTCACTAAGGTACCAAGTTGATGTCACTAAGCAACTCTTTTGCCTCTTATGAAAGTCACTCACGAGCTTCCGATGGTGTGTGCTGGCCAATTTTCTAAATTGACAAAGTTAATCAACTACTATGTCGATGAAAGTCATCAAGAAACCTTCAAGAATTATTTTTTTGAAAGAAATCCTAGAAACCAAGGTGTTCATCTGCATTGGCTTCCCATTTGTAGTACTCTTCATTGTTTGTCATCATACTAGGGCCTCACTGTTTATGATCCTTCTCTTACTCTCCTTGCCACCTTCTCCGAGTACCTTCCACCTCCATGCCACTTGCCCTTGCTTGCTACCTATGCAATGGATCCTTCTAGCCCAAACTTTGATTTTCTTATGATAATTTGGGGTTTTCTTCATAGCTTGGTCATGCTCTTATATTAGAGATCGTTAATGCAACCATGGCTATTTGTAGAGCTTTGTAGCTAGACATGACTCTTTATTCTCTCTTGAACTACTTGAGAACTACTATTGTTTCCCATATCCAACTCGACCTTGAAAGGTGTTTAAGGTGTTTGTTTACTTCTTAGCTTGGGCATGATCCCAAACATCCAATGGGTATGATACTTTGCATGTGCCTCACCATAGGAATTGACATGCATGCAAAGGAAAATGCCCATTGGATACATGGAGGTTCAAATAACACACCTCGAGGCTTGTTTTTTTACGATTGTGCATGACACTAGGTAAAGCACACGGTTTAATGCATGATCGATCATACAAACCACATCAGATGGGCACAATACTTTGTACCTACCTCAACATGGATTCTATTGACATGCATGCAAAGGGGGATGCCCATCCACTATGTGCAGGCTCGAATAACACACCTCGAGGCACCCGATACTTGGTGAAAAAGACGTTTTAATGTGTGATCGACCATGCGAATCGAATGGGCATGAAATTTTGCACGTGCCTCAACATAGGTGTGATTGACACACTTGAAAATCTTGATGCCCATCAGATACATGTGCCTTTTAATAACACACCTCGAGGCATGTTTTTGACAATTATTCCTGACACTAGGTGAAAAACATGATTTGGTACACGATCGACCATGCGAACCACATCCTACGGGCATGATACTTTGCATGTGCTTCAACATAGGTTGTATCAATGCACATGAAAAGGAGTACGCCCATCGGATATGTGTGCCTTTGAATAACACACCTCGAAGCATGTTTTTTGCGGTTGTGCATGACACCCTAATGTGAAAAACACATTTTTATGGGTGATCTACTATGCAAACCATATCCAATGGGCACAATACCTTTCACATGCCTTACATAGGTGGTACTGATGTGTGTGCAAAGAGGGATGCTCATCAAATACGTGCATGTGCGAATAATACACTTGGAAGTAGGTTTTTTTACAATTGTGTAGTACACTAGGTGAAAAACATGGTTTCATTCGTGATTGACCATACAAACCACATATGATAGGTACAATACTTTTCATGTGCCTAAACATAGGTGGTATTTACATGTGTGAAAATTGGGATGCCCATCAGATACATGCACCTTCAAATAACACACCTTAGAGCGTGTTTTTTGATGATTGTGCATGACACTCTAAGGTTAAAAACAAGGTTTGATGGGTGATTGACCATGCGAACCATATCCGATGGTCATGATACCCTGAACCTAACTAAACATAGGTGGTAGTGATGCTCATGCAAAGGAGGATGCCTAGCAAAATAATGCAGGTTCGAATAACACACCTCGAGACATGTTTTTTTTGTTTGTTTACGATTTAGCATGATATTAGGTGAAAAACATGGTTTAATGCATACATCTGATGACATGATACATTTCACTTTCCTCAACATAGGTGGTATTGACATGTGTGCAAAGATGGCTGCCCATCAGATACATGGAAGTTCGTATAACATAACTCGAGGCGTGTTTTTTGATGATTGTGCATGACACTAGTTGAAAAACATGGTTTGATGAGTGATCAACCATGCGAACCACATCTAATGGATACGATACTTTTCATGTGCCTCAAAATAGGTGGAATTAACATGTGTACAAAGGGTATGTCCATTAGATACGTGCTAGTTTGAATAACACACCTTCAAGAGTTTTTTTTCACGATTATGCATGACACTCTAAGGTGAAAAACATGGTGTGATGGGTGATTGACCGTGCAAACCATATCATATGGGTACAATACTTTGCACCTACCTCAATATAAGTATTATTCACATACGTACAAATGGGGATGCCCATAGGATACATGCAAGTTCAAATAACACACCTCAAGACTTGTTTTTTGATGATGATTATGCATAACACTAGCTGAAAAACATGGTTTAATATAATATCGATGATACAAATCATATCCAATGAGAAATATACTTTGCAAATACCTCAACATAGGTGGGTTTTATGTGTGTACGAAATGAGATGCCCATCGACTATGTGCAGATTCAAATTACACACCTCGAGGTGTGTTTTTTAATGATTGTGCCCAATACTAGGTGAAATGCATGCTTTAACACGTGATCAACCATGTGAACTACACCCTATGGGCATGATATTTTGCACATGCCTTAATATAGGTGGTATTGATGCAAGTGCAAAGGAGGATGTCCATCGGATACATCCACCTTCAAGTAACACACCTCAGAGTGTGCTTTTTGACAATTGTGCTATATTGTGGAAAAGTGGTTGTATTCTGGTCCATGCCATCAATGGTGATGCACATGGACTTATCGACATGTAAAATAGCTTCCTCTCTCCAAGAAGCATGCAACTTTCGAGCATCCTGCACATGATGTAAATGGATTGATCGCCATTTAATATATCTTCCTTGCTGCTACTCACATTTACTATGTTCAATGGCATTTTTTAATTCATCACATCTCTTACATTTTGGCATCATTTACTTTGATGGTGTCTTGACATGGCAAAAACCTCAATGCCAAATTTTGTACAAGGTTGATCATGAAAGCATGCTCTCATCTCTGTCTTGTAAAGTTTTATTGACAGTTTCTAGGACGACCTTCTTTGTCATTCCCAAAGGAAGATGTTGTTGGCATTCGACACGTCCATCTAGCATTGTTTGTTGAATATGAGGTTGCGGTAATGCATGGTCTTCGATAACTTGCTTTAATGTTGCGATTGCATTTATAGTGCTTCCATGGCATTTAAGCTTGTAGGTATTTCCATGAATTGTATGAACCACTTTTTCTTTCACCTATGCCCAGATGGTCCAGTATGTGCCATGTGATAGTCCTGTTAACCATTGATATCCTCGATTGCAAATGGGTCTCCCATTAACCATGGGTTTCAATCTAGGTTTACAGTGTCTTGTGCTCAATTATTCATTAGTGCCTTGATGAAGAAAGCATGAAAACTCTTGAAGAAGATAGTTATGTCTATTAGGCATTGTCTTACTCCAAATACTAAGGCGTATGGCTGCACAATCATCTTTCCCAACTTTTCTAATGCAAAGTCTCTTGCAACAAACTCGCATAAGCATCCTTTCCATATTCTCCTCGGATAGCATTACATGTCTCTTTGGTTCTGGAATTGATGCCATGATTCTTCGCCTCCTCACACTCATATACTTTCTTTTTGTAAATAGTGTCTTGCATTTTCTAGTTGTAAGACCATCAAACCTCAAATCCATTTCCCTTGAATCTTCATCTTTATAATCAAATGTTGTGTGGGATTGAGAATTATTTGATACCTTATAATATCTTGGAAATGGCAATCTGGTATACATGTTCATTGATGTCAATTTGTTGCCAATGCCTCTTGAATTTTGTCGTTGAACTGTTTCTCCTTCATAACTCAAGATTCTCCCATCTATATTCTCTGGCATGCTAGCAACAATATTATGAACAACATGACAAGTCTCAGATTCTTTGCCCCTTTTGCCTTGTGTTCGAGTGGTAACATCATGATCATTGTCACTAATATCATCAATTCCTGTTATTGCATCACTTATCCCATCAATCTTTGCATGTATTTTTCTTTGTGGTCCCATCTTATTATCCTCAACACAAGACAAGTCTTCTATATCAGTAAGCATGTTTGAGTCACTTGCAACACAAGACAAGTCTTCTATATCAGTGAGCCTATTCGAGTCACTTGCAACACATGACAAGTCTTCTACACCAGTGAGCCTATTCAAGTCACTTGCAACACATGACAAGTCTTCTATACCAGTGAGCCTGTTCGACGAGTCACTTGCAACACAAGACAAGTCTTCTATACCAGTGAGTATATTTGAGTCACTTGCAACACAAGAAACCTTTTCTACATCAACATCTGTTACTATAATGTCCTCAATACCTGTGAGCATGCCACTATGATACTCTTGATTACTACTATAGCTTCTTATCAATTTGGATCCCATTTGTGTTATAGTCTTTTTCTTCTGATAATATTCTATTGTGTCTTCCATGACATTGAAGGAAACTGTCTTGTGCAAACTTGATTTCAAGAAAGCTAACCCCCATTTACAAGTACTATGAACTTGTAGTTGAGACGTAGTATTATGGACGTCTAAATGTGAAGTACTATCCATTGCATTTTGAATGACACTTGCATTAGTCAAATTAATTATCTCCACTATACAGAGAAAACTCTAAGCATAGCCCTTAAAGTTGCCAATTGCTAATACTTCTCCGGAGCAAGATAACATCTCTACTTTTTCCCCCTCAAAATAAGTTTTCTTGATATCTTGAAAGTATGTCTTTGGAACAATTTCGTCTTGGTCCCAGAGTGTTCCATGTGCTTGCATATCAAATATGTCACATTGTAAGATATCTCCCAATGTTTCAAAGTCTCCATGTGGATATTTTAAATGTACTTCACGATTTACAACGTTGGTGATTATCACTACACATCTTCTCTCACCACAACGTTGGAAATGACACACATTCATAGGATCAAGACTATGAATTCGTCCAAAAGCCACCACTTCATTCTTCTTATATAACACCACATCCATACCTTCTGTTAGGGTGAATACCTGTTTTATGTACAAAAATAGATCAGCAACTCAAAATTAACATAATAAATAATCAGTGAGCTTATTATTACTTAATAACTTCTATATCAAAACTAGCAGAGAAGGCATTAAACCTAAACCCTACATCCTAAACTTTAAATAATTAATACCAAAACATCTTAACCACCATAAATCCTAAACTTTAAACATTTAATTCCTAAACCCTAAACCCTAAATCCTAAACTCCTAAACAATAAATCCTAAACCTTAAACCCTAAACTCTAAATCCTAAACCCTAAATCTTAAATCCTAAACCCTAAACCCTAACCCTAAAATACAACCAAAATTTAATGAATTTTTTTAATTTGTGCAACAGGTTGGATATATCCCCCAACCTGTTGCTTGAGCAACAGGTTGGGGGATATATCGAACCTGTTGCACAAATCAAGAATTTTTCTTATTTGTGCAATAATTTGATACATAGTTGGGGAATATATCCAACCTATTGCACAACTCAAGAATTTTCTTGATTTGTGCAAGGTTGGATATACCCCCAATCTGTTGCTCGAGCAACAGGTTGGGGGGTATATCCAGCCTATTGCACAAATCAAGAAAATTCTTGATTTGCGCAACAGGTTGGATATAACCCCCAACCTATTGCTCAAGCAATAGGTTGGGGTCACCCCAACCGAGGCCTATTGCTAGATATAACCCCCAACCTATTGCTTGAGCAACAGGTTGGGGGGTATATCCAATTTGTTGCACAAATCAAGAAAATTCTCGATTTGTGCAACAGGTTGGATATACCCCCCAACCTGTTGCTTGATTGGGGGGGTATATCCAACCTGTTGCACAAATCAAGAAAATTCCTTGATTTTTGCAATAGGTTGAGTGCACCATCAACCTATTCCACTTGCAACAGTTTGGGGGATATATCAAACCTATTGCTCAAATTGAAAAAAATCATTTAATTTTGATTGTATTTTAGGGTTAGGGTTTAGTATTTAGGGTTAAGGATTCAGGGCTTAGGATTTAAGATTTACTATTTAGGGTTTCAGGTTTATGATTATGTTTTTAGGGTTTAGGGTTTAGTATTTAGGTTTTAGGATTTAGGGTTTAGGGTTTAAAATCTAGGGTTTAGGGTTTAGGATTTAGCATTTAGGGTTTATGATTATTATTTTAGGGTTTAGGATTCAGGATTTAGGTTTTAGGTTTTAGGGTTTAGGGTTTAGTATATAAGATCATGAGCTTAGAGTCTAGAATCTAGGGTTTAGAATTGAAAATTAGGTTTTAGAATTTAAGTTATAGGAGACAGGGCTAGGGTTTAAGGTTTAGGGTTTAGGGATTATAATCGTTATATAAGTTTGAGAGCTTAGATTATATAACCTAAGTTTTAGGAAACTTTAGGATTTAAGATTTAGGGTTTAAGATTTAAGGTATATAGACTATATAAAATATGCATTCCAAAGTATTTAGTTTAGATATATATAGACTATATGTTATATGCTTTCCAAAGTGTTTTGTTATAGGTACGATCCTTTGCAAAGGCTTTACTTTAAGTAAGTATAAGTCTACCTAGTCAAAATATCCTACTGATTAGGGACAAGCACATAGGCTAAAAGCACACCGATTCATATTTTCTTACATTTATCCTACATGGTGTATCAGAAGGTACAATCCTTTGCAAAGGCTTTACTTTAAGTAATTATAAGTCTACCTAGTCAAAGTATCCTATTGATTAGAGACAAGTACATAGGCTAAAAGCACACCGATTCATATTTTCTTACATTCATGCTGCATGGTGTATCAGAAGAAATGAAAAAGTATGTGATAAGAAATATTCATAAGAAGTATGTATTTCATATCATGGATACCATGGATATTTGGTGGTTGCTAAAGTAAAAAAATGATATGGATGCAATGATACTGTAGTTTTGTGCAAAGCCTTAAAAAAAGTTTAAGGCTTTTGCAAAGTATTACACATAGTAACAAAGATAAGTAACTATGCTAAACCTCTTCTAGATTCTATGGTTTTAAATACCTACCTTACAAATACATTATCTAATTTTTCATTCTTCGACTAACTAACAAGTATTATACACATGGAAGAAAAGCATACATGCTAAAAGTAAGTGTGTAAATTTTAATATTTTCTTATTTTTTAAATTAATTCAATTCTTTGATTGACTACTTTTTAAAATTGAAAGGTTATTAGTATATAATCTACATAATTTTAAATGTTATTAATGTATAATAATTATATATATTTATTTATTTATTTAAATTTATATAATAATTAATTTATATTTATATTAGTTTTTAAGTTAATAATGTATAGAATAGCAATATATTCACTAATTCTTCATTGTTTTAAGAATAAGTATTATATAAAGCACATATGCTAGAAGACCTCCCTTTCAAGTTATATTTTTTTAATTAATGTATTTATATATTTATTTATATAATTCTTATATAATACTTATATTAATTTATAGATTAATAATATATATTTTTAGCAAAATTATATTTTAATATTAGTTAATAAAAATTTATTATATTATGGAGTAAAAATATTATAAATGGATTTCTTATATTAATAAAGTGCTGTGAGAAGAGTTTTTTGGAAAGATTTATGATAAAATTTTGTTTTGAAGTTGTTGCATACGCAATAGGTAGGGAGGTTTGAGTGGTTTTGAGGTTGAGAGAGAAATTTGTAATAAAGTGTCATGAGAAGAGTTTTTTGGAGAGATTTATGACTAGATTTTGTTTTGAAGTTATTACGTACGCAATAGATAGGGAGGTTTGAGTGGTTTTGAGGTTGAGAGAGAAATTTATAATAGATTGTTTTTTTTTTTGAGCGGTTTTTTGGAGAGATTTATGATTAAATTTTGTCTTAAAGTTGTTGCGTATGCAATAGGTACGAAGGTTTGAGTGGTTTTGTGGTTGAGAGAGAAATTTGTAATAGATTGTTTTTTTTTGTTGAGGAGTTTTTTGGAGAGATTTATGATTAAATATTGTTTTGAAGTTATTACGTACGCAATAGGTAGGGTTTGAGTGGTTTTGAGGTTGAGAGAGAAATTTGTAATAGATTGTTTTTTTTTTTGTTGAGGAGTCTTTTGGAGAGATTTATGATTAAATTTTGTTTTGAAGTTGTTGCATATGCAATAGGTAGGGAGGTTTGAGTGGTTTTGAGGTTGAGAGAGAAATTTGTAATAGATTTTTTTTTTTTTTGAAAAATTCTTGCATGCCCAATAGGCTAGGAGAGAAATTTCTGAAAATAGGTTGTGAGAGTTTAAGGTAAAGAGGAAAATTTTGTGGGAAAAAAGATTTAATGCAAAAATGGTTTTTTGAAGTTGTTGCGTACATAAGTTTTTGAGAAAAGAATCGGAATTCAAATTTACAAAAACTTGATTCTTAGAAGTTCTTGCGTACGCAATAGGTTAGAAATGAACTCACCTCTTGCAACATTTTGAAAATTTTGAGAATCCTGCAACATGCTGATGAGAGGAAAGAAGCGTGGAGTGTAAAAGAATGATCTTTGAATGAAAGAGAGAATGAAGAATGTTCTACTTATAGTGAACCTAAAAGAACTAAAAAAACCTTAAAAACTAAAAAAAGCTGACTTGACCTAAAAGCTACCCATTTCCTATAAAACTCTACTTCTCCTCATTCTCTCTCACAACTTTCCTAAAGCTCCACCACCTCTCCACCCAGGTGCTCCCTCCCTCCATCTCGTCCCTCCCCTCCTGCTTCCCATCCCCTCTCCTCCTGCTTCCTCTCTCCCCTCCCTTCCCCTCTTCTCCCTCCTGTCCCTTGCCCTCCCCTCCCCCCCCTTCCCCTCTCCTCCCCCTTCTTCTCTCGCTTCCTCTCTCTCCCTCCCTTCCCCTCTCCTCTCGCTTCTCCCCTCCCTCCTCCCACTTCTCCCCTCCCTCCTCCCGCTTCCTCTCCTCTGCTCCCCCTCCCTTCCCCTCTCCTCCCCCTTCCCCTTCCCCTCTCCTCCCTATTCTCCCTTCCCTTCCCTGCCTCCCCCTCCCCCTCCCTGCTGGCCCCTCCCTTCCCCTCCTTCCCTCCGCATTCCCCTCCCCGCCGGCCTGTCCCTCTCCCTCCCCGTCTTCTCCCTCCCCCTCCCCGCTGGCCCCTCCCTCCCCTTCCCCGGTGTCCCTCCCCACCAGCCCCTCCCTCCCCACCGTCCCTCCTTCCCCTCCCCCCCCCCTCCCCCTCCCTATCAGCCCCTCCCTTCCCTGCCTGCCCCTCCACCTCCCCTCCTCGTCGCAAGAGGGAGGGAGGGAGGGAGGGGAGGGGGTCGACACGAGGGGGAGGTGAGGCAGGGAAGGGGGAGGGGGAGGGGAGGCAGGGAGGGCGTGGGGAAGGGGAAGGGGGAGGGGAGGCGGGGAAGGGGGAGGGGAGGTGCCGGGAAGGGGGAGGGGGAGGGGAGGCACGGGGAAGGGGGAGGGGAGGCGGGAGGGTGCGGGGAGGAGGGAGGGGGGGTTAACCTCCCCCACCTATTGCGCACGCAATAGGTGGGTGGGGGGGAAATTCCCCCCCCCCCTACACACAACAGGTGGGGTGGGAGGGGTAAATATTACCCCCCCACCCCACCTGTTGCGCACACAACAGGTGGGGTGGGGGCACTGGCCCCTCCCTCCCTTCCTCGCTGTCCCTCCCCACTAGCCCCTCCCTCCCCGCCGTCCCTCCCTTCCCTTTCCCATTGTCCCTCCCTTCCCCTCCCCCTTCCCCTCCTCGTCGGCCCCTCCCTTCCCTGCCTCCCCCTCCGCCTCCCCTCCCCATCGTAGGCGGGAGGGAGGGAGGGAGGGGAGGGGGCCAACATAATGGGGAGGTGAGAAAGGGGGAGGAGAGGGGGCCGACAGCGGGGAAGGGGGAGGGGAGGCAGGGAAGGGGAAAGGGAGGTGCGAGGAAGGGGGAGGGGGAGGGGAGGCGGGGAAGGGGGAGGGGAGGCGGGAGGGCGCGGGGAGAGGAGGGAGGGGGGGTTAACTGCCCCACCTCACCTGTTGCGCACCTATTGCATGCACAATAGGTGGGGTGGGGGGGCGAGGTAGGGAAGGGGGAGGGGAGGCGGGAGGGGATACGAGAGGAGGGAGGGGGAGGGTTAAACCCCCCTCGTTGCACATGCAACAGGTGGGGTAGGGGTAATAATACCCCCCACCCTGGGGGTGAACCCCCCTCCCTCCTCTCCTCCCACCCTCTCGCCCCCTCCCCACCTTGCCTTCCCCGCCTCTCCTCTCCCTTCCTCTCCTCGTGCCCTACCTTCCTCGCCTCCCCCCCTCCCTCCTCTCCTCCCACCCTCCCATCGCCCCCTCCCCCTTCCCCGCCTCCCCTCCTGTCGGCCCCCTCCCTTCCTCCCTCCGCTCCCTTCCCCTCTCCTCCCACTTCCCCCCCTCTTGTCCCTCTTTTTTAAGGTGGGGAGGGGTGAGGAGGACGGGAGGGAAGGGAAGAGGGAGAGGAGAGGGTAGTTGGGAGGGAGGAGGCTTCCAGTTTTGGTTCCAAGGTGTCTTTCAAATACCTTGAACATGCTTGGTATTTTATGGAGCACAAATCAAAGTATTTTTTGGTGATCACTGTAGAGAATGTGTCAAGCGTGAAATATTCTCCATAGGCAGTAAGAAATGGTGGCATGGTCTCAAACATCAACATTAAAGAAAACAATTTGATAGAAGTTGTGTGGAAAGGAGAGAACGACAAGGTGGTTTACAAGTTACGAGTTACGCACAAGCACTTCTTGAAGCCCTTATTAGATTCAATTGAGGGATCCTAATGATTACTTAGTGCCTTAGAAGCATTGAAGAAAATATGGGATGCATTTCCAAGTGGTGTTGTTGTACGTTCAGCAGCAATAAGTGCAGCACTCAGTACGCCATCTATAACATGTAACCATCAAGTTGTAACGCCAATATCTATGGCCATAACTACGGTAACTCCGACAAGAGTAACTACAATATCTGTGACAGTAACTACAGTATCTCCAACTGTACCTACACCATTGACTGCTCTAACTATAGGAAAAGGAGTGATCGTGGAGCAGATTCCAGTTCTACAGCTATTCCCAGAAAGAGAGCAAAAATAACTCCTACTCCATGTGCAGATCGTTCAAGTGCAGGTTATTTAAAACCAAGCGAAAAATTGGATAGCGATGAACAGGAGGATCCGCAAGAAGAAGATACAAGTCTCAAAGACTTTTCTATAAGTGTGGCAGACTTACATCCTCCAATGGATGAGGGTACATTTGGGGATTTTCACAATTTAGCATGGCCACAATGCTGATTAATCGAGCTTCATTGTTCACAAATCAAAGAAAGCTAGATAAGACATTGCTTATTGATCGAGCTTCGTTGTTCACAAATCAAAGAAAGCTAGATAAGACATTTGCACGCAAATTGTATGAAGATACGAGGAAAACAAGAACTCTAGTTGCCACTAATATCACTCTTTGTCCTATGGCATTTAAGAGACTTCAAGAAGATGATCCTACTGCCTGATATCACATTTCAAAAGTGCATGGACTTTCTTGATGCTTTTGAGAACTTTAGAAGGAATGACTTTGTGCATGGAGAGGCTTTGTACCAAAGCTGATATGGGACTAACATCGAGAAGAGATACATGCTGGCAAAGAATAGATTCTTGGAAAGATGCAGGTTTGAGCCCATTGATGGGCAACACTTTTGTGAATCTTGTAGGATCACCCTTGATGAGGGAAGAAAAGGAAACTTGCCACAGATAAAGTGGATGGAAAAATTTCAACAGGTGGTTTGTCATGTATGCATATTTAACAATGACGCAAAGTACATTCTAGAATATGAAAGGCTGAATTCTGCTCCATTTAGGTTGAAAAAAAGCTCTTCCCTTTCTAAGATTTTGATAAAGGCAAGGGAGTTATGGCTGGGCTATGGAAAGCCACAAACAGTGAAGGGCAGGAGAATACACAAGGCATACCAACTAATAAGGTTGAGGCAAAGGATTTGAACACCGCCGTTGCAAGATATAGGGATGTTACTTGCATTGTCTTCCATGAGGACTCAGTGTTTCAGAGCATGGTGGATGTTTGCCAAGCATATGAAACAGGGAAGATATCCTTTGAGGCACCAGAGCACACTGCAACTTAGAGGAAAGAAATAGAGAATCCGATGTCTATTGTTTGGTGGAGAGCATTAAGGTTTGTTCCAGATGCAATAACAGAAGAAGTATGCAAGAAGATCCTAAGTGGTGACTGCTTCTTTGGAAAGAAGAGCAAGCATATCAACTTGGATGAAGTGGTCGCCTGAATCATTCAAAGTGAGGCTGCTCTCTTGGCACTATTATTTTTATTGAAATCTGATGATGAGTTAGCTAGCAAGTCAATTGATGTGGATAAGAAGCAAGCACTTAGCCTAGGTCAACTCCTTGATAAGACATGGGCTAGAAAGTGGTTGGCTTCAATGGATGCAGATGCCACACCAACAAAGGATCTAAGAGCTAAAATGCCAAAGGTTGTTGAGAAAGAATATATGGACATCAAGAAAAAGGCCTTGCAGTCCACTGCTCAAGGTAGAGCAATTGGTGGTTTAGATGATGGTTCTCCATTCAGCTTCTCCTATGATATCCTGCTATCAGAGAATGATACAAAATTTGCACATATCAATGGCATTAATATAGAGCATTTCATAACAATGAGCAGTCATGCTTGGGAGAAGCCATGCGAATGGATTGCAAGACCTTGCAGTGTCACGGATAGTTGAACTTGTGCGGTTTATCATAGAAGGTCCTATGGCAGATAAGAAAAGATCAACGTTGGTCCAGTTCGTGATAGAATCACAAAGTGATGCCTTGTATGCAAGTTTCACATCTGCATTTGGGTATTTGCTTTCAAAAGTATACCATGGTATAGTCCTATGCAATCATATGACTGTCTTGGAAGGCACTACCATTCAAGTCTTGCAGCCTTTCTTGATGTGCTTCTTATCCAGGGGTGGTGGAAATCTAATCAAAATTCCTTTAAGGACTCTCGAGCTTCATTACTTTTTGAGGAGAATAAGGTTAAGCTTGATGCAGCAATGGTGGATTATAGAAAACCGATGGATCCTGATGTGATACTAGATATGACAAAGAATTTACTGAATGATGGGTGGCAAGTAGCATTATATCGAATGGGTTTCACTGCTGAGAAATTGCTACCCCAAGGTAGAAATGTAAATGTCATTGATACCCCCCATCAAATTGAGTTCTTTGACACATATTACAGTTGCACTACCTTCTTTGAAGAGAAAAATGTCAAAGAAGAGGGTAGTGAGAAAAATGTCGAAGACGAGGATAGTGAGTCTGAGGGTGATGATTCTAGCTCAGGTGATGATGAGGATGAAAGCTCTGCATCCGATGACTTACGCCAAGAAGAAATCCACACAAAGAATAAGGGTGATCAATTGTCAACTAGAGTCAAGGAGATTCCACTCATCATACGGGAAGGCTCGTGGCAATAAGAAGTAGTAGTATAGCACATCACAAGAAAAGGTAAGGCTAAAGAGGTGGAAGCACTTCCCTTGAAATTAAAAGTGAGGAAGGAACTCTTGATCTTGGGTGAAGGACATGCAAGTGGATCAAGCAAGGAAGCCTTACTCAAAGAAGGTATGGACGAGGTAAAGCATGACTAGGAGGAGTTACCAAGAGGCATAGATGGTTCTTCAACCATGATCTTACAGACTCCAGAGCAGCCTACTAGTCAAGAACCTAGTAGCCAGGACCCTACTCACCAAGAACTTGGTCATGAGACTCTAGAGCAACCTATAGTCAGGTGCTTGGAACTGAAGAGCAAACTACTAAGGACCTTGCTACTAAGATTCCAGTCTTAGAGTAGCCTATTAGTCAGGACCCTGGTAGTCAAGGGCTTGGCATTGAGGACATTGGTACTAAGTAACATGATGGCTGACAGCTTTGTAATCACAAGTTTTGAACTTCTATGTAAAGCAAAATTTATCTAATAAAAAGTTTACTACTTTTTTGATTTCTTTACTCTCATTATTGTGTATAAAGATTGTTTATGAGGTCCATTTTATACTTAATGGTGTATTTTAAACTTTATGTCAAATGTATTTTTATAGTTAAGGGTGTTTTTTAATACCAAGTCAGGTGTATATGTACACCACTTACACATAAAAGGATTTATCTACACTACCTTTCTAAGGGGTTTATGTACACCACCTTTTTAAAAGAAATGGTTGTAAAGGTGTGTGCACACCACTTATACATAAAGGTGTTTATTTACACCACCTTTCTAAGAGAATTGGTCATCTATTATTGGTCATCTATTGATGTTCTTAGGTGATAGTAGCTCAATTCACTAGAAGTTATGAAGATGTTTATGTAGACCACCTTTGTAAGAGATTTTTGTGAAATTATGAAGATGTTTATGTAGACCACCTTTGTAAGAGATTTGGTCATGCATTGATGTTCTTAGTACTTAATCATCAAATCTTTTGTTTTGAGTTGTCAAATCTAGTTCAAAAAACAACATTACTAGTTTATTCAAAATTTTTGGACTATTTTTTAGTCCATTTCTCAAATTGGACTTTACACAAGTCCTAAAATTTTGAATAGTGTGTTTGTAACTAGAGTACTCATCTGGATGTGGCACATGGATTATTATTGAATTCTCATTTGGATGTGACACATATTTATCTAGATTTCAAGATGAAAACATATGGATTACTTATTGAGTACTCGTTTAGACATGGTCATATTGCATACTCATTTGGATGTAGTAAGGTTCAATGTCTTTCAAATGAATACATATGGATTACCTATTGAGTACTCGTTTCGACATGGCACCTATGGATTACTTATTGGGAACGTGTTTGGATGTGGCAAGGTTCAAGGTCTTTAAGGTGACAATATTTATGAACACATATGGATTACTTCAAGAGTACTCATTGGACATTGCACATATGGATTACTTATTAAGTACTTGTTTGGATGTGGCACATATGGATTACTATTGAGTACTTGTTTGGATATGATCACCGTTCTTGAATGATACTTCTAGATGCAAAGAGGTTGTTATTTCATTCCTGCTATGATTATGTAAGTTGTGTCTAATCCACACCAGCTTTCCTCTTATCATACGTGTGTGTCTTATGCTTGTTGCATTTTTGGTTGTTCGGTACTTCTAGATGCAAAGAGGTTGTTATTTCATTCCCATTTATGATTATGTAAGCTGTGTCTAATCCACACTAGCTTGCCTCTTGTTATACGTGTGTGGCTTAAGCTCGTTGTATTTTCAATTGTTTGGTACTTCCCACTATCTGGTTGTTTGGTACTTCTAGATGCCCAAGTGCTCGATACTTCCGGATGCTCCGATGGCCATTGTGTTTCTTGATTATTGGTTCTTGATTTGCAAGATCTTTATGGACCTTTCTATTGTGTTATATGGATTTCTTACACTACATAAGCGACATTTCAGCCCTGGCTTTGTGGACATCTTAACACATCACCCCTGCATGCACATCTTTGGAGTGACCAAAGCAATTTTCTCATACATTCATCTTTGGTACAAGAGAAAAGGACACTTGAATATTTGTTGTATTCATATATACCACATGAAATCAGTCATTTTAGGTGGATGAATTTTGCAAAACATGAAGGCATGATTATAAATGCTTGAGGAGGTTTGACTAGATTGAACTTGGAGACAACAAGCTCTCCTATTCAAATGAAGGGCTCAAACATTAGACTTGAAGATATCAAGCCCTGATTATGCATCATCACTATGTCAGATGAAGAGCTCAAACATCGAACTTGAAGATCTCAAGATCTGATTATTCATCATCACTATGTCAAACAAGTTGACATTTCCAAGCATAGTTTTTTATTTTCCACACATACTTTGAACTATATCATACACCAAACATAGTGCCTATACTTTGCACTATACTATGGCCAAGTGCTTGTCTTATGCCTTTGTACTATCCACATGCAATTTGCATTGTATCATCCAACATTACACCTTATCATTCAAACTGGCATATGTCCATCCTTTATATATATTTTTTCACATAGATATATATAGTGGCTCAGGTTTTTCCCTTGTATTCCCTAGGGTTTTTTCATTTGTAGCTAGAGGGCATCCGTCATTTTAGGTGGATGAATTGTGCAAAACATGAAGGCATGATTATAAATGCTTGAGGAGGTTTGACCAGATTGAACTTGGAGACAACAAGCTCTCCTATTCAAATGGAGAGCTCAAACATCAGACTTGAAGATCTCAAGCCTTGATTATGCATCATCACTATGTTAGATGAAGAGCTCAAACATCGAACTTAAAGATCTCAAGATCTGATTATTCATCATCACTATGTCAAACAAGTTGACATTTCCAAGAATAGTTTTTTATTTTCCACACATACTTTGTACTATATCATACGCCAAACATAGCACCCATACTTTGCACTATAGTATGGCTAAGTGCTTGTCTTATGCCTTTGTACTATCCACATGCAATTTGCATTGTATCATCCAACATTACACCGTATCATTCAAACTGGCATATGTCCATCCTTTATATATATTTTTTCACATAGATATATATAGTGGCTCGGGTTTTTCCCTTGTATTCCCCAGGGTTTTTTCATTTGTAGCTAGAGGGGTTAGTTTAAGTGGTGGTGTTAGAGCTATATATGGCTCACCCTAACTCAACCTAGTCCTCAACTATATATATGTCTATGATCTAAAATCACTTCCTTGGAAGCAACTCTTATGTCCATGTCTTTTCTCTTTCTCTTCCTCTCAACATAAATATTGTGTCCATATCTCTCCTATTCTCTTCCGCTCAACAACAATAACTTAGTTTTAACAACCAGGGTGGTTCAACCATGCATTGTTGGCATGCTAAGATCATAAATGATTAAACTTAAAATAATGTATCTCACAACCACTAGTTTTAACTATGAATGAATCTCATTTCAATCTAATAACATGTTATTCCAACCATTGGGATGGTTTAAATTGTGGGATGATTTTAAACCTACCCAATGGCATGCTAAGAACATAGATTAAGCAACCAAAAATTGTAATTCTTTCAACCACTAGAGCTAGAAAAACAACAATGAACATCAATTAAATTATAACAAAGCATGATAGGTGCAAAATAGATGGATTTTTATGTCTAGCAAGCCATAAATGATGCCATGAGACATATAGGCATGTCTATATGACCCTTTTCCCCTAATGGGGATCCCTCAAGGGACTTATTTACTTTGCTTCTATGTTTTAAAAAATAGTGATATCACATTATGTGAAATACTTGCAAAGTTCATAAAAAGTATATATATATTAACCAACTTGTATAAATGATTATAGGAAGTATGGCCCACATCAACCACCATGATGGTCAATCTCACGAACTAGATGAATGAAAATTTTTTTAATCCCTTAAATTAAGGACTCCTAAAAAGAAATTAAGGAAAATCCTAACAATTAACTAGGATCATATCCATATAAATATTGGGGATTTCTCAAATAAAACCATCATAAGACCAAATTTCATAACAAGTTTGTATATACTAAACAAGCTTATATTACAAAATGATGTTCTACCTATATAAGAAGGGAGTATTTATGAGACCAAGATTCATTACAAGGTTGTGTGTATTAACAAAGTTATATTAGAAAAGGGTGTTTTGTCAATACAAGAATGCTCAAGTTCACAAGTGCTTGAGTTCCTCAACTTCATAAAAATGCTCTATTCAATTGCTGAGATACACTACTTGACCTTCATGAAGATTGATCCATATCCTGGTGTTGCAAAAACTCATGCAATATTATTTCTATTGCTGGATCCAATTGTGAATGTGGGCCATATGGTGCCATGACTAAAATGAATCACTGTGGGACTCAAACATGAACCTCATGTGGACTACAGTGGAAAATTTCCCATCTCCTTAAGGTCTTGTAGCGTATCACTCAATCTACAATCATGGAGAGAATTCTTACCACTGTTAAGAGAGCTAGGAACAAGAACTGAATAAGATGGAGGTGGGACATATCACTTGGTGGGTCCTCAGAGGGGTCACTACGTATACACCTTATATATGATGCGCATTCAATTCCTATTTGTAAAACCCCTTATTTATAAGTTTATTGTGAATAAAATATACCCTTTTTCTATTTTATTTGTAAAGATTCCTGACAGAAAAACTAAGAAGAAAGGCATGGTTTGATAGAAACCTCAAAGACAAAGGAAGGTGACCTTGTTTTGTTGTACAATACCAAAGTCCATAAGGGCAAGCTCAAATTTCTAGGTCAAGGAGCTTATAGAGTCAAAAAAATGAATCCCATCAGCGCTATGCTGCTAGAAACACTAGATGGAGTCCATTTCACAACAACAATAAATGGGAGACGACTGAAGCACTACTACTTCAACATGAAAGGCATCTCGAACAATAATGAAGATTTGGGGGGCCCAATTCTTCCATAGTTAGGACTAGATTGTATCACGAGCACTCACTAGCATATGTACAACGTTGCACATATAGGTAGTTTCAATCAATTTCAACCTAGGGCTCAGAGATGATGACTGAGTCCTAGCTACCCTATGATACCCTTAGCAAATTAAGCATATAGGAGGAATGCCCACCTCACTAATCATGCATAGCACACCCACATGTTTTGAGCACCACGAATAAATTGCACAAATAAACCTTCGCGGTTTGTACACTAAACTTCGGCACCCAGGCGAGCTGGTTGCCTCAGTCTTCCAAGTGCTTGGTGGGGACCCAATGTTTGGGGGGATGTTGCAATTGAGGAGGTGGATTGGATTTGGAGTATAAAGTGCGGGATGGTGGCAGCTGTCCTTCTTCTTGGCACAAATGCTTTCGAAAGAGATGTCTCTGGAGCGATTAGGGACTTCTATGCTGCTTGAACCTCCTCTGGTTTCGGTTGAAGTAGCATTGAGCAATGAGCACAGAGGATAGCTGTTTGTACTTGTTGTTCATGACTTTCCTGAGTGGAGGACGAAAATGGTGGCAAAATGGGCAATGGCACCAAGTTGCCAGTCTAGTTGGCCTTCTCTAAGGGGTTGGAGGTGGATGGGGCTTCCGGCGTGCCCTCCCATAGAACTTCTTTGTCGTGATCCAACAAGGGTGAACCTAAAGGAGCAAGACTTGGTCCACACAGTGGGACTATCGCTGTTCTATCACCATTTGTGAGCGAAGCAGCCCGAGCATGCCAGTTGATTTGACAGTTCATGGCGTAGCACCAAGTCCTTCCCAATATGAGCTTTTTGTCAGTTGCTTCTGTAGGGAGAACATAGAAGCGTATTTCTACTGCCTGGCGAACAACCATTAGACTTAAATTCACAAAACCCAAGGTGCGTATGAGTTGGCTATGGAGGTTTAGGGGTACCTGTAGCTTTTCCCATACCTCATGAGAGATGAAGTTGTGGCTCGCTCTTAGATCTACAAGTGCTATGATGCGCATGCACGAGACCTGCAATTGAACAAGCAACCTAGCTGGTTCTACTATTAGCTCATCCATTAATTCCACCTGTTCACTCATTGCCTTAAGGAGTGTCATTTGCTTACGCTGTCTGAGCTTAGCGTTACGAGCTCTAGCTTCTTCGATGGCCTCATGTTTCATCCTGGCTACCTCGGCGTTGAGTTCTTTTTCTCTATGGATGGCTTGAAGGGTAGATAGTGTGAGTGGCCTATAGTATCTTTTTTATTTGCTTCCATTAAGGTAGCCATCCATTTCTATCCCATCAAGGGTGGCTATTCGACATGCCCCTTGTGGAGTGATCTCAATCACGCATTAGGGACCCATACCTCGGTACTTGATCTTGCACTTGGTATTGCAGACGTTGTAGAGGAGTGCCAAATCTCCCTTTGCCAGATCTTTGTTCTTGAGGTTGCGGTCGAATCACTTTTTGCATCGGGCCTTCTCCACTCAGAGAGAGTACGCTACATGCAACTTTGTCTCTTCTAACCTTTCAAAGTCAACTAACCATTCTGCCAATGCATTCTCTGTAAGACTTTCCTTAACGGTGGTAAGACAGAGGCTAGGCACTACATACTCCATTGGCATCACCGCCTCCACCCCGAAGGCTAGGCTGAAGGGGGTACAATGCGTAGCCACCTTGTAGGATGTTTTGTAAGTCAGTACAACAGGCCTCTACTGTACAAGTTATGATCTTACAACAAGTTTTATTGGAGCTCTCAACCAAGCCATTTGCCCTAGGGTAGTATGGCATTGACTACCTATGTATGATCATAAACTCACTAGTCAAGATTGCTATCGTTTCGTTGAGGAAATGAGTTCCTCGGTCACTGACTAACTCTAAGGGACATCCAAACCATGTGATAACTTGTTCATATAAGAGTTTGGCAGTGGATCTTGCATCTACCTTCACGGTGGCTCTCCCTTCTACCCACTTGGTGAAGAGCGATGATCTGTTAAGATTCCACTTAGGGGCATCATGTCCCACCTCGTGTGGGATTTGGACACACTGGCAAAGGTCGCACCGGGTTCAGGGGTATGCGGTATAAGCGGCACTTCTCAAGGATGAGCCTAAGGTATTTCAAGTGATCATTCCACATCTAGTTCACGCATATGTCATCCAAGAAGACTTCCACAAAATCTCTCAGATACTCTTTGAATACCATGATCATCATCCGTTGCAAGGTGGTAGGGGCATTGGTTAACCCAAACATCATTACTCTAGCCGCATACACACCCCACTTGGTTGCGAAGGCTATTTTATGTTGATCCTATAGGGCAATAAACACTTGGTTGTAACCCGAAAATCCATCTAGGAAGTGATAGGCTTCCTTTCTGGGCTACCCTTTCTAGGACATATTTTGTGAATGGCAAGGGGTAGTGGTCAAGTCTAGTGGCAGCGTTAACCTTTTTCAAATCCATGCATACTCTAATTTTTCCATTTTTCTTTAAGACTATCACTATGGGTGACACCCAGTCCATATGCTCAATCTCATAGATGAATCCCGCAACATATACTGCGCTCTCGCCACACCCAGAAGGGTGTCTCAATCTGAGACAATGCACTCTTGCACTTTTGGCTGTGCTACCTGCAGAGATTTGCTCCCAAACTCGAAATAGGAAAGCAACACTGGTCCTCTTACCAGGACACCGTGAACTTGGTTTGCTTTCTTGAGCTCCTTACCACGAACAAGGCTCTGATACCATGTGAAGATAGTGGGAGAGAGGGAAGGAGTCTCACTTGCGACTTTCTCACATACACAATGGGGGAATACACACACAGGTGGAGACTGAAAACAGTTTTCCTCTTCTTAGTTGTGAAAGCCAAAAGAACTCTAGTACAAAGAAATAGAAAAACCCTATATGTGGGTCTCAAACCAAACTCAACTAACTAAGGTGGCATACTAACTGAGCCACAAACTAGAGTAGATAAGGATAGCTATCATCCAGCTATTATTCGTGGGCGGTGTACCAACTGCATCTGCAGCTAACAAGTCAATGACATAAATGCACAACGGTCACCCTGGCATATCATCGATATCTCGACCTTTTCGACAACCTCCCACTCTATTCTCCACTCCTCACCCTTGTCCTAGCTCTTGTGCTCCCTCTCCACCCTTCTCCCTGTTTGGTTTCTTAAAAGGAAGTTTTTCAAGAGGTGAGTCTGTTTCAACAATGTAGGTTATTTGTTTGTCAGCTTTAGTTTTGTGAGTGCTTCTGCTTGTATTGCTAAACCTGTAAACTAGTTTTCATGCTTGTTTTCAAAGGATTGAAACAAAAAATGAGATTTCAAGAAAGAAAGAAGACTCACCTCTTCTTTCCCTTTTTTGTATTTCTCTTCCTTTTCTTTCTCCTTGTCTCCTCAATCTCCTCCTTTCAAGAAGTTACTTTTGTAATCTCCTCCTTCCTCTAACATCTTATTTGAAAAATGGTATGTTTCCTCTCTTTTGTAGGGCCAATCCACAACACCAAGCGGGACGTACTATTTCAAGTAAGTGCTTCCTTTTTTTTCCATTTGTTATTTTTGTTATTTGCATTGGCCTGCAGCTAGTGCCTTAAGCGCTAGCTATAGTGATGGGCGTAGGAACCCTCTCTTCCCCTCTCTTTCCTCTTCTTTCCCTCTTCTCTCCTCTTCTTTCCCTCCTTTCCTTCTTCTGTCCTTCAATCTTTCAGTCTCTTTCCTCCTCTTTTCCCCTCTTTCCTTTCCCTCTTCTTCTCTCTTTCTTTCCCTCTTCTTCTCTCTTTTCCTCTTTTTCCCTCTTTCCTTTCCCTCTTCTTCTCTCTTTCCCTCTTTCCTTTCCCTCTTCTTCTCTCTTTCTTTCCCTCTTTTTCCCTCTTTCCTTTCCCTCTTCTTCTCTCTTTCCCCCTTCTCTTATGCTCATGCATAAGCATAAGCATGAGCATATGCTCATGCTTATGCTTATGCATGAGAATAAGAGAAGTAGACATATGCTCATGCACAAGCATGAGCATATGTCTCTTTTTCCCTCTTTCCTTTCCCTCTTCTTCTCTCTTTCTTTCCCTCTTTTTCATTTTTCAATCTCTCTTTCCTTTCCCTCTTCTTCTCTCTTTTCCTCTTTTTCCCTCTTTCCTTTCCCTCTTCTTCTCTCTTTCCCTCTTTCCTTTCCCTCTTCTTCTCTTTGTCTTTCCCTCTTTTTCCCTCTTTCCTTTACCTCTTCTTCTCTCTTTCCCCCTTCTCTTATGCTCATGCATAAGCATAAGCATGAGCATATGCTCATGCTTATGCTTATGCATGAGCATAAGAGAAGTAGACATATGCTCATGCATAAGCATGAGCATATGTCTCTTTTTCCCTCTTTACTTTCCCTCTTTCCCTCTTTGTCTCTCTTTCTTTCCCTCTTTTTCCCTCTTTCCTTTCCCTCTTCTTCTCTCTTTCCCCCTTCTCTTATGCTCATGCATAAGCATAAGCATTCAGCATATGCTCATGCTTTATGCATGAGCATGAGCATATGCTCATGCTTATGCTTATGCATGAGCATAAGAGAAGTAGACATATGCTCATGCATAAGCATGAGCATATGTCTCTTTTTCCCTCTTTCCTTTCCCTCTTCTTCTCTCTTTCTTTCCCTCTTTCTCATTTTCCAATCTCTCTTTCCTTTCCCTCTTCTTCTCTCTTTTCCTCTTTTTCCTCTTTCCTTTCCCTCTAAAATAGGAAAAATGATCATAATATTGATAGTTGAATGAACTGCACCAAAGATATGATTTAAAGAGTCCAATAGCACAAACATAGAACAAATGCTTAGCCACCATCAGTTGCCCAAACAATTGCATGTCATTTTGTGACAATACCACTAGGGCTTTAGAGGAGGTGAGGAGAAGGGAAAGGTAATGGGGACAAAGAGGAGGCTGCAACAGAAGAGGAGATAGAAGAGGCAGTGAGAGGAGAGGCTACCAAGGAAGAGGTTGTGTAGTCTCAATGGTGACTCACATGTCATGAGGATGTTGAAGAGATGCTGATGGAGCCTCCACTCCAAGCTACTCCTTGTGAGAGCAATACAAGGCATGAGCCATCTACATGTGTCACTGAAGCGGGATTGTTGCAATGTGTTTCCACGAGAGAAAGAGGGAAGGGGATGAGGGGAGAAGAGAGGGGAGAGGAGAGGGGGAGGGAGAAGGGAAGAGGAGAGTGAAGGGGGATGTGGCAAACACAAAGACACTACAAGAGAAACAAGGGAACACCCAAAACGCTCTTGGAAGAGAAGAGGGAGCTTGTATTCAATCTTGTGCAAACAACAATGAAGACCAAAGTCAACCCTTTGGCCTTTTATACATGTCACCTTTTAAAGGGAGGGCCAACCCTTTTTCTTTTAGCACTCTCCCTCTCTTTACATAAAATGCTCTTGGGCCCGTAGGGTGCCAAGGCATATTGTTATTCTTTCCATCTCTCTCTACTAGTGGAAATAGTGCTTGTGTTAACCATATAAGAGCCCTTGTGACAAGCCTTGCATTAGGAGGTTTCCTAACCGGCTCCTTAATAGCACTTGTGTTAGCCTCACGCCTCCAAGCCTTAAGCTATTTGTGGTTCAAACCCCATGTAGGAGGCTCAAAATCTGGAGTGGTGAGGCATAACTGTGTGAGACACTTAACCGCAACTTGTAGTTGGAACATACAACCTGTAAGCTAGAACCTGCAATCTGTAAGCTGGAACCTGCACCTTGTGCATGTTGCCTACAATATTCGGCCTTGGGGTATTTGGGCCTCAAAATCCCTAAAGCTTGCACTGTACTCCTTCCATGGCTATAATTGTTGAAGTAGATCATGAAGCCTAATCACGTTTGATCTCACTGATTACCCTACATTCGTACTCTATGGATGTTAAGATGGCCCCCTTCCTGTTGTTGATCCACCCTCAGTTAGCTGTGTTGGAGAAGGTGTGTGATGGGGACTGTTTGGAGGACTGCATAGTGGTCTAGCTGTTGTGGAGTGAGCCGAGTGAGGCGCAAGCGATCCTTCCAAAAATGGGTGGTGTGCATATCCTCGTACATGCAGATGTGGTGTCCGTGGAGATTGCAGACATGGAGGTAGAGGCTGAGATTCTGAAATTGCATAGGACCAATGTTGGGATTGAAGAGAATCTAATTGTTCATATTGTGGAGGTGGTCATCGATGGGGTGATTGTGGGTGGGGAGGTCACAGAGGAGTAAGAGGAGGAGGTAGTTTAAGTGGACCACTGCCATGGTGGTGGGATTGGGTACTGAGCCATACATGCCATTGAATGACTGGAGACGGAAGCAAAATCCCTCCTGATTCATCTCTTTGGGAAAGTTGTACTTTGGAAAATTGTACAACATATTAAGGTCCTTTTGTAGCTCTTTGAATTCTGCCCAAGTCCATCAGAATACATAGGGGGTGGATGTGGCAATCAACGTGGGCAATGCAGTAGTACTGCCAAAATTGGTCCATCTTTAAGAAGGGAATGTGCCAACAAGGCTATAGACCAGTATCTACATCGGTCCTTGGGACTAGAGCATTGGGGGTGAGGTTGTATCCTCCTCTTGTGCACTTTGGATGCACGTGTCACCAGTCATCGAAAGACTGGGTGATGAATTGTGTGAGGGGGTGCACCTCTAAGATTTTGTATAGATGGAGATGGGAGCCTTCAAGTTGGCGCTTCCAATGGTGCATAAGCGCACTGTCTGGCAGCTCTTGAAATGACTGCAAGTTGGGGTGCCACTAGACATTTTCGAGCAGGGAAAAAGGAGGAGCTTGTAGAGCCTTGTCATCTTCAATAGGTATAGGCTCCACCTTTGCTATTCTTGTTGGTATTGTATCATCAGCCACATGGACAAAATTGGCTGCTTTGAGCAGTGTGTTGAAATCCTCTTCAAGGAGGTCAACTGGAGCTATAAAGGAGATGTCCCTTGCTGTTCGAAGGTGGTGTTAGAGGCATTGGAAGAATATTCAGGCAATGTTTTCCGAGGAAGGGGAGGTTGGGTGGCTTGCTAGGTGGGTAGGGCGGGATCCTGAGGGGGTGGTGGTGGGATTTCGGCAGGTGGGGCGGTAGAATTAAATATGGCGATGGCTTCTTGGCCTTCCTCCTCGGCAAGTTCCTTGGGATATGCTACATGTATTGTTTCAAAATTGCTCACCAAGGAATCAAGTGAGTCTTGGAGAGCTTGTAGCACCCAATCGAAGAGGATTATTATGCCAAGGGGGTTGTAAGTGGTGGACTGGTATGCTGCAAGATGCCCTTGAGATTGGATTGTGGAGGCTCGGCCATAGGTTTGTTGCATCTCATCAATGTCAGCTTGTAGAATTTCGGGGGTGCAGACCCACGGGTTGAGTTCCTTGAGCTTTGCGATTTGCATCACGTCATCATCCACTGGGGATAATTAGTGGACTTCGTGATGATGTTGCACTAGGCTTGGAAATTCAGCAGAATGGGATGGGTGGCTAGAGTCTGGAGGTTAGAGGGGCAGAGAAGAGAGAGACTAGAGGATTGCAGATCTAAGGAAAAATAAGACATGGCTAGGATGGGGCGGCAGTGATCGGTGTTACAATGGAAGATTGTTTAGAGGGCATTAGGAGGGAGTGGAGCTCTGAGGTCTAGATGGAATAAGGTTTTGTGCGTGGAGTGCATCAAAGTGCTTTTGTAGTGTTTGGGTGATGGTGCATGGTGTGAGTGTGTAAGTGGCTAGCTATGCGGAGACCTCCCTATACATTATGAACTCTTGTTGCTCCCGATCTTCCAAGCCTGAGTCTTCTAATTGATTGGGATGTGTTGTCGTTTGTTCTCCTCTTGAAGGGACATTGTCAGTGCTCATTATTATGCCAGGAAATCCTGTAGTGTTTGGATCCAGTGCTCCTAGTTCTCCTGTGTCCTGGTGTGATCTGCCTCTGCCTGTTCCTTTTGCTCCAATGATGTTCGGAGGCCCGATTCCGCTTTGTTTGGTCCATGAGAGTTTGGACAAGGGATTCGCTAGTGGCAAGCTCATCCTTGAGCTTTGTCATTGCCAGCTTGAGCTCTTTATCCTTTGTGCAGTACTCCTCTACTTTGCTTATGGCCGTTTGCCCTGTGGCTTGGGCAACAATCATTATTGTGTGGCTATCGTGCATGAAGAGCTATGCCTGGAGGAGAGTTGCTGAGAGCTGTGAGGCCTGTTCTTGCCTCCTTTGCAGAATTGTTTGTGCCACCTGTGGAAGCTGCGCCATAGCTTCGAATAAGTTTTGCTCCATCAGGTCTATATGCGAGAGCTGCTCAACTAGCATGTGGCTATAGTCACCTGGTGCTCAATACTAGGGCATGCTACAAAATCATAAATCATCTGCGAGGCTTGCCCATGGAGATGAGGAGTCACCAGTGACAAAGGATGTGGTCCCTTGGGCCGTTGCTGAGGCCAAAACATGGGGTGCAGTGGGAGTTGCTGACATGGCTTTGGCTCTTGGGTGGTGATCATTTCATCACCTGGGATGTCCTCGATTAAGATGGGCTCTTGTTGAACCCTTTTGCCCTTATCTTGATGAGGATCCTCTCACTAGAGTCAGAGTTATCGGATCAAGAATTCCTACTTTTGGCGATCCTCATGTTGCACGAGCAATTGGCGGCTTGGGTTCGTTTGCACAAGTCGGCCGGCCGGAGTGTCAGTTGGCTCTGTCCTTGCTCGCTTGGGCTTGAACTCTGCTTCTTCTGGCTGTGTTTAAGCTAGTCCTATGGTGGACTTTTCGGCCAACCCATCGCCGATAGGTGGATGTGGTATAGAATCAGCATGTAGAGCATTGGCTTGCTGATGACTTTCCCGTGCGTTTTGAGGTCATCCCTCATCTGGTTGTAGAAATGGTCTGCCCAATTTGTAACCTGAGATCCACCAACCGCAAGAAGATATTGGGCATGATGGACTGATGGTGGTCCGTGTGCCTTACCTACGTTAGCCAACTACAATGCTCTTATCGATCTTTCCACCTTTGGATTGAGAATTGCGGTAAAGTGGATTCGACCTTTTCTTTTATGTCGGCTGTAGTGGTAGACTTTGCTGAGGGCCTCCAACTTTTTCTTCATTGAATACTTGTTTCTCCACACCAAAGGTGGCACATACTACGTCTTGATTGAGGTGGTAGTAGTGGGGAGTGCCCATTGCATCATGCAAGATGCCCACATTGGTATTGTTGTTGTACACCTAGAGGAACTCTCCTAAGAGTTTCATGTCTAGGTGGCATGGAAGGCGATCTGCCACTATGCTGAGGATTGCAACTCTTAGTGCATCTTGCACCTCTAGCTCCTTGAGTGTCACATAAGCTACTGTTGTGTGGTAATGGAGGGTGTAATCATGACACTCATAGGCGAAGTGCGAGTGAATGACGCATGCGTCTAATTCTTGGAGCTAGGCTTCCTCAAGCGGTGAGTGCATTTGGGAGCGCACGACTTTGTATTCTCCTTTTGTGGGAGATAGGGTGCGCTTTCTTGACCTTGAGGGTAGCGTCCTGGCTGTTGTCGAAACCTCTTGGGCGGCCTGTCTCATAGACACTTCCTCCTCCCCTTGCAAATCTTGATGGGGAATTCGGAGGGCATGCGGATTGTTGCCGAAGGCGTGCTTTGAGAATCGGAGAGGCCATTGGTATGTGGAATAGGTTGGGGGTGGAGTCCTAGCTTAGTTTCGAATTCGAAGAATTCATTTTCAGGATCCATGGGGAAGAGTGAGGGTAATCGAGTGATGACGAGGGAATCGATGGAAGAGGAAGATTGGGAGGACATAAACAGACTATGCTAGATGGCTGTGGAAGAGGGTAGGGGGCTATGATAATTCTAATGAAATTTTGGCAGAGTCTAGGGGAAACTACTATGGTGACAACTTGGCGGGATAGGGCCTCCTTATATAGATCTTTGTATCTACACGGTCGGCGGGGTATGAGGATGGCAATGGTCAGTGGGATACAGGGATGGCGACAGTCGGCGGGGTACGGGGATGGCAATGGTCGACGGGGTACGGGGATGGCAATGGTCAACGGGGTACGGGGATGGCAATGGTCGGCAGGGTACAGGGATGAGGTTATGGTTGCAACCGGCATGATATGTGGATGGAGATGGTTAGTGTGATGAGGTTATGGTGGCGATGACCAGCATGATATGTGGATGGCAATGGTCGACATAATATAGGGATGGCGGTAGTTGGTGGGATTCTTCGATGGCAACGGTCGGCATGATTCTTCGATGGCAATGGTCGGTGTGATTCTTCAATGGTGACAGTTGGTGTGATGAGGTTATGGCGCCAACCAGCATGATATGGGGATGGTGACGGTCGGTGGGATTCTTTGATAGTGATGGTTGGTGGGATATGGAGATGGTGATGATCGGCGGGATTCTTCGATGGTGACGGTTGACGTGATGAGGTTATGGCAACGACCGGCGTGCTAATGCTATAGCAACAACCGGCGGGATACTATCTGAGTAGAGTAGGGAAAGAGAAAGAGGGGAAAAGTGTGAAGGAGTGGGAAGGTGGGTGGGAGATAGGAACAGGTGGGGTGCACCAGTGCAGTGTGGGATAGATTAGGAGGCCAGTGTGCAAGATAGTGAAAAAATGCAAAAGGGACGTACTAACCCTAATCACCTAGTGATGACTGTGGATGTGTGTGTGTGTTCGGCAGTGACTTGTGGGTTGCGGGTGCATCGGGTGATGTGCCTACCGTACTGACTCACTGGACTTGACGATTATGAGGAATCCATTGTAGACAGATGTCGTACTGTCGCATAGTATGTTAAAAGCCATGTAGAGCAAGTGCTTAGCTTGTGTCTTACCTTGGATGCCAGAGGCACATTGGCATTATGACTAGTTGTCATGGAATGGTCCTTGGTCACGGGGGAAGTGGGTTCTTGTGTGATCGCCTTCGGCATAGACTTTTGCTCTCATGAGTAGGACTGTACCATCAAAGATGGTATGATCGCAATCATCCTTGAGGTCGCCTTCAGATTTGGAGGGAGGTTCTTGTGTAACACCCCGCATTGTACAGAGTTGGTTCTTGTGCTGCTCCTTTGCTACCTTTGGCGATATTCATGTTGGGTTGAACGATTCATAGTAAAAGAGCACGTTGAGGATTCTGGGGCTAGTTTGCTATGTTCAATTCGTCAGTAGGTTCTTGGGGTTCTACATCTTGGGTCAACACAGGTTCTTGTGTTGCTACCTTCGAAACCTTCGCGGTTTGTACACTAAACTTCGGCACCCAGGCGAGCTGGTTGCCTCAGTCTTCCAAGTGCTTGGTGGGGACCCAATGTTTGGGGGGATGTTGCAATTGAGGAGGTGGATTGGATTTGGAGTATGAAGTGCGGGATGGTGGCAGCTGTCCTTCTTCTTGGCACAAATGCTTTCGAAAGAGACGTCTCTGGAGCAATTAGGGACTTCTATGCTGCTTGAACCTCCTCTGGTTGTTGGTTTCGGTTGAACTAGCATTGAGCAATGAGCACAGAGGATAGTTGTTTGTACTTGTTGTTCATGACTTTCCTGAGTGGAGGACGAAAATGGTGGCAAAATGGGCAATGGCACCAAGTTGCCAGTCTGGTTGGCCTTCTCCTCCCTTCAGACTCTTTTTGAGGGGTTGGAGGTGGATGGGGCTTCCGGCGTGCCCTCCCATAGAACTTCTTTGTCGTGATCCAACAAGGGTGAACCTAAAGGAGCAAGACTTGGTCCACACAGTGGGACTATCACCATTCTATCACCATTTGTGAGCGAAGCAGCCCGAGCATGCCAGTTGATTTGACAGTTCATGGCGTAGCACCAAGTCCTTCCCAATATGAGCTTTTTGTCAGTTGCTTCTGTAGGGAGAACATAGAAGCGTATTTCTACTGCCTGGCGAACAACCATTAGACTTAAATTCACAAAACCCAAGGTGCGTATGAGTTGGCTGTGGAGGTTTAGGGGTACCTGTAGCTTTTCCCATACCTCATGAGAGATGAAGTTGTGGCTCGCTCTTGGATCTACGAGTGCTCTGATGCGCATGCAAGAGACCTGCAATTGAACAAGCAACCTAGCTGGTTCTACTGTTAGCTCATCCATTAATTCCACCTGTTCACTCATTGCCTTAAGGAGTGTCATTTGCTTACGCTATCTGAGCTTAGCATTACGAGCTCTAGTTTCTTCGATGGCCTCGCGTTTCATCCTGGCTACCTCGGCATTGAGTTCTTTTTCTCTATGGATGGCTTGAAGGGTAGATAGTGTGAGTGGCCCATAGTATCTTTTTTATTTGCTTCCATTAAGGTAGCCATCCATTTCTATCCCATCAAGGGTGGCTATTCGACATGCCCCTTGTGGAGTGATCTCAACCACGCATTAGAGACCCATACCTCGGTACTTGATCTTGCACTTGGTATTGCAGACGTTGTAGAGGAGTGCCAAATCTCCCTTTGCCAGATCTTTGTTCTTGAGGTTGCGGTCGAATCACTTTTTGCATTGGGCCTTCTCCACTCAGAGAGAGTACGCTACATGCAACTTTGTCTCTTCTAACCTTTCAAAGTCAACTAACCATTCTGCCAATGCATTCTCTGTAAGACTTTCCTTAACGGTGGTAAGACAGAGGCTAGGCACTACATACTCCATTGGCATCACCGCCTCCACCCCGAAGGCTAGGCTGAAGGGGGTACAATGCGTAGCCACCTTGTAGGATGTTTTGTAAGTCAGTACGACAGGCCTCTACAGGCCTCTACTGTACAAGTTATGATCTTACAACAAGTTTTATTGGAGCTCTCAACCAAGCCATTTGCCCTAGGGTAGTATGGCATTGACTACCTATGTATGATCATAAACTCACTAGTCAAGATTGCTATCGTTTCGTTGAGGAAATGAGTTCCTCGGTCACTGACTAACTCTAAGGGACATCCAAACCATGTGATAACTTGTTCATATAAGAGTTTGGCAGTGGATCTTGCATCTACCTTCACGGTGGCTCTCCCTTCTACCCACTTGGTGAAGAGCGATGATCTGTTAAGATTCCACTTAGGGGCATCATGTCCCACCTCGTGTGGGATTTGGACACACTGGCAAAAGTCGCACCGGGTTCAGGGGTATGCGGTATAAGCGGCACTTCTCAAGGATGAGCCTAAGGTATTTCAGGTGATCATTCCACATCTAGTTCACGCATATGTCATCCAAGAAGACTTCCACAAAATCTCTCAGATACTCTTTGAATACCATGATCATCATCCGTTGGAAGGTGGTAGGGGCATTGGTTAACCCAAACATCATTACTCTAGCCGCATACACACCCCACTTGGTTGCGAAGGCTATTTTATGTTGATCCTATAGGGCAATAAACACTTGGTTGTAACCCGAAAATCCATCTAGGAAGTGATAGGCTTCCTTTCTGGGCTACCCTTTCTAGGACATATTTCGTGAATGGCAAGGGGTAGTGGTCAAGTCTAGTGGCAGCGTTAACCTTTTTCAAATCCATGCATACTCTAATTTTTCCATTTTTCTTCAAGAATATCACTATGGGTGACACCCAGTCTGTATGCTCAATCTCATAGATGAATCCCGCATCTATCAGTTTTTGGATTTTCTCCCTCACTATGAGTGCATACTTGGGATTCATAGGGTAGGGGCGTTGAATACTTGCCTAGCATCGTCTAGCATGGGGATCGTGTGCTGCACTACTTGGCAAACATCCCTTTCATATCGGTGTATTTACAGGCCATGCAGTTCTTGTATTCTCATAGGAAAGCTATTAAAGTGTTCTCCTCATTGGGGGTGAAATCATCGGTGGGATGAATATGGGTTGGGGGTCCTACCCTTCCAAAGCTAGGTTTACCTCCTTGATTGGGGCTGGCCCCTCGTATCCTTGAGAGCACCTGTCTTGTCGAGATCTCTTGGCCTGTTGGCATAAGATCTTGCGATCCTCGATTGTGTAGGCCTTGTAGTGGGTTGGTACATGTCGTAGGTCTTCCTTTTCTTCAACCTCCTCCTTTGCAGGAGAAGTGGCCCTTTTGGCCTTAGCCAAGCTTTTGGATACAAGGAGTTTCAAACCTGAAGGGGGCTCTTTCATTGCACTTACAAAGCCGACTGGGGAGGTTATCTTACTCACCCTGGCTCCCCAATTGGAAGAGAAATCATGGTGAGCGGTAATGGCACCTACGTATGATAGTCAATGGAGATCTGATTTGGCCCTCACTTTCCTTTGCGTTAGACCCTCGAGCGCTAGGGTTGTGATTTGAAACCCTATTCTCTCTGGAACATCAATGTTGGCTAAGATGTGCATCCAATTCTAAGAGAATTCCAGCTCGCAAAGAGGTGCATACCAGAATTCATCAAACTCATTTTAACCTCTTCCCTGTCATAGGGTTGGAATAGCTTCACGGATGTAGTTCGGGCGGTTGTGTCATCGGATTCCGTGGTGAAAAGGTGTCCTGACAATGGGTGGGCCTTGTAGGTGTGCAAGTCCACTCACATGATTTATTCCTCATGCTACAAATAGATGTTATCAGTACGCCAGTCGTGTACGAGCCCGAACATTCATAAGAAAGATCTGCCTAGCCTCATCTCCCAACTACCAGGTGAAGTCCATGACTATGAACCTGACGGGGTACGTGAATACTTTAATGTTAATGCCAGTAAGGACTCTCAAGGGTTCTACAGTTCCCATCGGCAAACTTCACTACCAGATGGGTTTGCTCGAGTGCAGGTTTACTTTACCCAGCATTCCTTGGTACAAACACTCACTCCCGCCCCCCATCCAAGATGGCATCAACCTTTTGGTGTTGATAGATTATGGGGATAGCGGCATTCGTGTCATCACCCTCAAAGTATTGGCCTAGCTTATTGATGGGAACCTTGTGGTAAGTCTTGCCCCTTTTTGGGCAATGATTGGTTGGCCTTAGGGCTGGTAGGGCCTGGGGCAAGAACGGCGGTCTATTCATCCAGTTGGATAGGTCGTGCCAAAGGATGGGATTCCTTCTTAGCAGGGAGGTGATCAGCATTTTTACCTCTGTCGATAGGAAGGCAGCCAACCTGGCACTATCGTAAGGTTCTTGTGAAGACTCTCCTTCCATGGATAACAGGTCCTCAAAACCGTAAAGGTCTCCTTCTTCTTGTACGTTTTGCAATACTAGGTCTTCTTGGAACATTTTCTGCATCAGATCCGGAGCTTCTGACTGATTGAAGTTGAAACGTTCCTCTTCTTTCACGATTTCTGGCACCTTGAGTGATTTTGCCCCTCGGTGGCCCATTAGGTGGGCTGGATGGATAGTATCTGACCCTTTGCTCACCTTGAGTCTATGCTCGTACCAAGTTCTAAGACTCTATTACGTATTGCTTCTCTAGGACCGAGTCAGGATAGGTTTCCTTATAGGAGGGCAAGGATGCTAGGCCTTGGGCCTGCACTGGCTTGTTTACCTTGGTGCTTGGAGGTACCTCAGGGTCACCCTAGGTGGAAGCATGTTCGGAGGCAGAGGAGGTGGCAAGGGTGGATGTCTCCTCATCGGAACCGCCGTCTTGGATGAGCACCTAGTCAGATCCATCACCTACCCTTATGGTCTTCTTGGACCAGGTCAGGGGATGTTGAGGGATCTCAGGGCCTTGCGATAGGGGCCCTTTATCTTTCCTTGTCAATTTCCCCATTGCCTTACCTAATGCTTTGGCTTGCATCCTTGTGATGACTTTAAGGGTATTGTGGCCACCTAGCCTTGTTCGATACTAAGAAAGTTAAGGCTAGTGCTCTTAGGTGGGGTGACTGGGGTTGTCGGTCTTCTCAAGGGACATACCTTGAATAGATGCTCGGTTCCACACCCTGCACACAAGGGTGTGGGGTTGGTCAGAGCAATGAGGGTAAGATCCCTATAGGGTCAGTCCTTCAAGAAATGAGGGTAAGATCCCTATAGGGTCAGTCCTTCAATGAGGGTAAGATCCCTATAGGGTCAGTCCTTTAAGAAATACGGCCCTTGACACTTGAAGCATGACACTAGAGGGTTCGAAGTACCTCTGTAGGGGCATTCACTTGCCCTGTGGGGGCCCTGGCAAGTATAGCATTGGATCGGGGGCCTTCAAGCAACAGAGTTTAGGTCTCTAGCCCTTGCATTCACGGGAGTGGTCTAGAACACGGGGACTTGTTGATCCTCTTACAAAAGGTAGTGACTTAGGGTGCCACTTCCTTCCTTGTAGGGGTAGTAGTCTAGGGGTCCGTGATCTGGATCCATCTCCTCCCAGTAATTGGGCACTTCCTCTACCAATACTTGATTGTCCGGAGCTATACGAGGTAGTGGAGGTTGAGGGCCCAGTATGGGTGGTGGTAATGGAGCCGATTCAGTAGTCCTATACTGAACCAAAGGGCCACTTTGTGTATTTAGAGGATTAGGCAAAGTCGTTAGGGCTGATGGGGGTTTGATACATGGGTTGGGGAAGGGACCTCGGAAATTGATGGGTTCGTAAGGCGTCCCTCCTTAGAAGGCTCTCGAATCCCCTTGGTTGGGGTCCTGCCCTCCGAGTTCCCTCATCCATGGATCTTCATCATCCATGCATTCCCATGGGGGATGTCTTGCAAAGGAGGAGGGTCCTAGGTTTGCGAAGGTGTTTTCCATCCCGGTTTGCATTTCGGGGGTTGAATGTTGCTTACCTTCCCTTCGTGCAGACATGCCGCGGGGAAGGGGTTCCCCATGTCTGCCGACTCTATTCAGCCTAAACGTTTAAACATGTTTGAGAGCGTTCCTCTTAGCCTAGATGCTACTGAAGGTGTGGGAGAGTTGGGAGAAGCCACACTAGTCAATGGGGCTTCAGAAGCCCTTAGACCCAAGGGGTCTTGCATTACCTCGTCCAAGCTCTCTGTCTCGTCAGAGCTAGATAGATCTTCCCGAGTGGGAGCTAAGAATCGAGCTTTTGGATCCCTAGCTAGGGAGAAAGGTGGGTTGAGTGTAGCTCAAAGCACTATCTTCTGGCACGAGATCCTTGGACAAATTTCTCTTGGACCTCAAGTGCATGTATGAGACCTCTAACTAGGCACACTCAAGTTGAACTGTAGTTCTAGAATTTTTATATTTTGGACTACCCCAAAGGTATCCCCACGATGGTCGTAGGGATAACTCTATGGCAATGGTCGTAGGGATAGGTTATTGCACCGGGCGGTGGGATACCAGTAGAGTAGCGGGTGGTAGGATAGGAGTAATGTGACAGGTGGCGGGATAGGTGTAACACACTGATCAACGGAATAGATCGTGCCACATGTTTAGTGGGATAAGATGCAGATGGTATCCCCACGGACGTAGGGATAAGTTTAAGACAACAGTCGAAGGGATAATGGGGTCAGCGGAATAATTATTGCGACGGGCGTGGGGATAGAAAAATAGCAGTGGTTGGAGGGATAACAGGGTTGGTGAAATAATTATGGCGATGGGCATGGGGATGACCTCATTGCGCTGGTTGGCAAAATAATTGGATCGACGGGATACGAATATTGCCACGGATGTGGGGATGACTAAAGACACCGATCGACGAGATAACGTTATAGCAAACGATCACGGGAATAATGCTATGGCCACGGGTCAACGGCTCTCAAGCCGGCGGGATAATTAACTTTGACACGCATTTAATCAAGGCGATGCGTTAGGCCATGGTTAAAAGTAAGGTCGATGGGATACGGCTATGGCACCGGGTCAACGAGGTTTGATAGGCAAGATACGATTATGGTGTCGGTCGGCGGGATAGCTCTAACGCGCCGACTAGTGGGATAGAGAAACACTACGTTGCCGATTGGTTTTTAGTGATTTTTGGGGGATTTTGAGTTTTTGTTTTGGTTTTTCTATGCTAGGGGGATGTTACACTACCTAGTCTACCTACTCAATGAAGAAAACTTGAAAGAAAAGCAACTTTTGCAAGCCAAATGCAAGATTTCTTGAGGGGTGAGTTTTACCACACAAAACCACTTCGAAATTCAGCAAGAATAATCATTTTTTGTTGTTTTTTGTGTGTTTAGACATCATACTCTCCTTAGCAATCTTACATACTAAGTTCCTACCAACTCAAAACACTAAAAAACATAAAAAACAAGCTTCAAATGATCAAAAAGACTCTCCAACAGAAAATGACCGCTTTCCTAACTTTTTTGTCCAAAACTTCTACTTCTTCACCCTTTGCTCTCCTATAACTCCACTAACAAAGCTCCAAGTTAAGCTTGAAGCCTTGTGCAATGGGAAGATAACGGAAGAAGCCCAGTGCAATTGAAAACCATACCTCCATTCCTCGATAGCAGTGCCAAAAATGTGTAGTCTCGATGGTGACTCACGTGTCATGGGGATGTTGAAGAGATGCCGATGGAGCCTCCACTCCAAGCTACTCCTTGTGAGAGAGATGCAAGGCACGAGCTGTCCGCATGTGCCACTCAAGTGGCCTCCAGATTGTTGCAATGTGTTTCCATGAGAGAAACCAACTAGGGTTAGAGGTGTGCATGAATCCAACCCTCATTAGTAATTCTTTAACTTAATCTATGCGACTTATATGAATTATCATGAATATGTAAAAATTGATCCATTAATAAGCCCATGCATTCATAATCATAATCACACTACTTTCTTGGTGTTATGCATAGGTAGTGTTTCATGATGTATGTATGCATATGCCAATGCTCCAATGTACAGAGTAATTGAACACGATCATCATTTTCCTCTTTAAGATAACAATTCAAGAAATAAAATACCAAGAGGGGCAAAATCGAGGAAGGCCCTTTTAGAGCTTGATAGGAAGGTGCACCTTCTTTATTGTAGCTTTTAAGCATGTTGATATGGGTGCCTTATTTAGTTCATGGATCCTACATGCATGGTAAAAGACTTGGAATAAAGCATTCTACATTGCCTTACTTAGTTACTTCTTCCTTGAATTATTTGCATGAAGCTCTCAATTTTGTTCCTTCTTTCATGAAGTTGAGTTTACTCTGTGTGGTGGTTACTTGAATTATTTGTAAGAAGCTCCTAATTCGCTCCTTCTTTTATGGAGTTGGAATGATTATTGAAGTCTATTTTGTGTGGTGCTTAAGATATGTTGGCCTTTTATATTGGCAATAAATGCATGATATGGAAGTATCTAACTAATTTCTTTGACGTGTTCCACTTTTCTTTTTCTTGGTAATGTTATTCCATCAATTAGTATAACATTTTGGCATGAAGAACAAATAATATATTACACATGAAGAACAAAGAATATATTATCTTTATCAAGATCCTTCCCTTGTTGCTACTTATTATATATTTGACGTGAAGAACAAAGAATATATTCTCTTTATCAAGATCCTTCACTCGTTTGCCACATGCTTTGAATCTCAAGCGCGTTACCTTTTATTCTTAATAAGGAGAGGACAAATCAACCTACCCCAATCATTGTCTCTCCCCCTTCCTCCCTCCCTCCCTTACTTTAGTAGTCCTCTTGGCTTTCTCTTTTTCACCCCTCTTCCATTTCTTCCCACTAATAGTAATTGAATTTTGATTTTTCAATGAGTAAGGGCACAATAGATTGTGGTATCATGAGGAGGCAAAGAAACAAAATTTGGTTTGAGTGGATGCAACCATCAACCCAACCTTGCCACACGCTTTGAATCTTGAGTGCTATACCTTTTCTTCTTAAGTGGGGGGCAAATCAACACACACCCATCATTGTATCTGGACGTCCCCCCACCCTCTCTTTCGAAAATCTTAGTTCAATAGTGCTCTTGGCCTTCAATAGTGCAGTTTTTCCATTTCAACAGCTAATACTAATTGAATTTTGACTTTTTGATGAGTAAGGGGACATAGAAGACATACTTGCTCTCAAACTACCAAAACATCACAATCTTTAAATTTAATGCATGTGGCATCATGAGGAGGCAAAGAAACAATAATTGGTTTGCCACCAGCCCAACCTTTGACTCTTTTTTTAAACTTTCCTTTCTAGATGTTTTAAACCTAGAGTCCTGTACCTTTTCTTCTTAAGGGGAGGACAAATCAACCTACACCCATCATCACCCTTGAGAAACCTTAGTTTAATAATGCTCTTGGCCTTCTCTTTTTCACCCCTCTTCCATTCTGCACAACTATTTTGATTCTTCAATGAGTAAGGGGGCATACGGGACATACTTGTACTGATTTAGATATAAATGATTTAATATATCATGAGGCATCAAAGAAAGAGGGAAGGTGACTTCAACCTTTGACCTTCTTGTTGTTAGTTGTGAGGGGAGGTGACCCCATGGCTTTTAGAACAAAAGCAACATTGGTATGTTGGTGTCCTCTATCTCAATAAGGTTGAGGGCAGTGGAATGATAGCTGGCATATTGCATCCCATCTAATGTCATGCACTCTAGATATGTGAAGGTCTAATCATGAAAATAATATTTTGGTACCGTCGTTGATCCCCTCATAGGGTTGTAAGGGCGATCGTGGTGGATATACATCCATCTCTTCAATAATATTGATAATAATAAAAGATATTTTGCGCCCTCCAAGGTGAGTAGTAATGCACGTGGAAAATTGGTACACTGGTACCCTCGATTTGTGCTGCTACTCATGAAAAACTAAGGTTTAATGTAATGAAAATGTTGTATTTCGACATGATTACAAGTCACAAAGGAAATTTATTAAAAAACCAGCAACTACGTGGACTTGAAGGTCTTGCCCTCTAAGGTGATGAGCGATCGTGGAAGGCCATGATGAAAATAACATCAATGTAGTGGTACTAGTGTTTGGGAAAGGAAAAAGCTCTACTAGTTGGTTTCCTAGTGAATGCTAGTATTTACTAAAAGGTCTGAAATTGCAATTTGCTAGTTTCTTATTAGATAGCAATCCACCGAGCCCCTCGTTTGAAATCTTAATAGGTTGGATGATAAGGTTGGGTTTAGGTGTGGAAGGAGCGTTCATTGATGTGGCACACAACTATTTGACCATTGAATTGTCTGATAGGAGGAAAGGTTGTACGGCACCTCCCCACACCCAAGCAGCGGTCAGTCAATTACAGAATTTGACCAACGGCTAGCAAGATAAGATTCGAGGCGGACATCCTCCTTCGAGGGTCCTTTGCTGCCGGAGTTGGGTTTAGGTGTGGAAGGAGTGTTCATCGATGTGGCACACAACTATTTGACCATTGAATTGTCCGACAGAAGGAAAGGTTGTGCGGCACCTCCGCACACTCAAGCAGCGACGGTTGGTCAATTGCGGAGTTCGACGGTCAAGCCAAAACGGCTAATAAAACCAGGCAGGGTAAGGTCCGAGGCAGGCGGACATCCTCCTTTGAGGGTCCTATGCTGCCGGACCGTATGAACGCGCCCGCTGCTAAGGCGCTAAGTTCCTCGATCGTGCGGCGGAGAAGACACGGTGGCGATACAGGTGGCATGTTGTGGGATGAAGAATGGATGAGATCTGATCGTCTAAGTTTTGACGTGAGAGTATTTAATAGAAAAATATGCAGAAGGTCTTGTCAATTGAAGAATGTCTCCTAGTTCCGTGGAGGAGCAGCTGAACTTCAATCTCTGTGCTGTTGCATGCCAAGTTATCGAATTCCATCCGCCATGCCTCGCCTCATCAATTCTGTGTTTCTGCGCACCTCCTTCTCCTCTCTAGGCTCTTGATTCAATCCCTCTCCTCCCTTTCTCTCTTCTCCTTTGTTCCACCTGCAATGTTTAAACGGATTGCGCACCATTTGGCTTGGTCTACACCTCCTCATCGCTTCACATTTTCAGTGGGATCTGCTGGTGTTAACGTAAGCTTTCCTTGCATTTATCTACTATCGCTTTTTCTCTTGATGATTGAAATTTGGGCAACTATTCACACAATTTTGGCAAATTTTACCACCCTCAAACTTCCATCTGTGCCACCCTTGTGTGTTGATCTTCCCTCATTCGTTGACTAGCTGAAGCGTTCTGCTTTGATCCTTTCAAATGTGAGCCTGGCTTCAATGATATGCATACTCAACATATCGCATTATAGAACCACTTCTCACAACTTTGTTTTGTTCCGGACTATATTGAGCTGCGATGTTTTGAAGGCGATTCATACTTCAATAATGTTTCCTGACAGGGGGAGAAATGCAATAGACCGTTTTCAAGCATTGAACCCTGGTGGAGCATAAAATATTTTCATGCGGTTTCGCACAAGGAGAAACTTTTAGTGTCAAGTGGGGTGAACGGAGTAATGGCGGCAGAGGGAGCTCTGCATGACCCTAAACGAGGATCGCCCAAGTTTTCTGTTTCCGAAGGCTTCGGGAGAGCTTTTCTGAGTCACCCATCAACGTTAACATCAGTGGCTGCAGCTCAGCCAATTTGCTGCGCGGAAAACTTGGAACAGGAAGTGTCTGCCATGGATATGCTGATGGATTCGTTCGGTAGGAAACACACTTATTTACGCATTTCTGTAACTGAGCGTTGCAATCTCAGATGCCACTATTGCATGCCAGCAGAAGGGGTAGACCTTACACCCAGCGCAAAGCTTCTAAATAAGGATGAATTCATTCGGTTGGCAAGGTTATTTGTGACAGCAGGTGTGGATAAAATCCGCCTTACTGGAGGGGAGCCAACCGTCAGGCAGGATATCGAGGAGCTGTGTAGAAGTTTGAGGGCTTTGCCTGGATTGAGGACCTTGGCTATGACTACAAATGGACTGGTCTTGGCAAGGAAGCTCCCACAGCTTAAAGCTGTTGGATTGGATTCTCTGAATATTAGTCTAGACACCCTGGTGCCTGCGAAATTCGAGTTCATAACGAGACGCAAGGGACATTCCAAGGTTTTAGATTCTCTAGAAGCAGCTCTAGATCTGGGTTATAATCCTGTCAAGGTATGCTGTGTTATTCTTTAGGTTACTACAAAATTTTCCAACATTATTTTCCATCTTTTTTGCTAATATTGCGCTCATCAATTTTTGTGCAGCTGAATTGTGTTGTCATGCGTGGATTTAACGAGGATGAAATCTGTGATTTTGTGGATCTGACAAGGGATAAGGCAATTAATGTCCGTTTTATAGAGTTCATGCCATTTGATGGAAATGTGTGGAACTCTCGGAAACTTGTATCCTTTTTGGAGATGAAAGACATTCTGGTAAGTCAAGAAATAGCTCTTATTAAGCTTTTCGAATGTGTGCTTTATCAATGTATTGAATCCTCTTTTTTGTGGGAAGCGCTTGAAGGATCCTGTGAGACTTAACGTGTGGAATTTTCAGGCGAAACGATTTCCCACTTTGCAGCGGCTGAAGGATCATCCATCAGATACAGCAAAAAACTTTTATGTAGATGGCTTTAAGGGCTCAGTTTCCTTCATCACATCCATGACGGAACATTTCTGTGCTGGTTGCAATAGACTTCGTCTTCTTGCAGATGGAAATTTCAAAGTGTGTCTTTTTGGCCCTTCGGAGGTATGCTGAAATTTCCTAATGACTGTACAAGTCATTTTTTACATTTACTATCGATCTTATTGCTCAGTTATCATCAGTGCTTTGTGATATTCAAGTATATACACACTTGCATTTTCTATCCACCAGTGACGTGAACCCTTTGTTTGGAGACATTGAAACTCATTGCATATCTAACATATCTTAATAATTAATACAAAATAATTTTCATCATCAAAACGCATCTAGGGTTAGAAGTGCTTGTACTAGTTAGTAAACCTTAACTAGACCAATGCACCTGTATGAATTATCATATACATGTGCACTAAGCAAGTTCGTCTCAGTGTCTATTTGTCTGTCTGTTTCTGTCTCTGTCTCTGTCTGTCTGTCTGTCTCTCTCTCTCTCTCTATATATATATTTATATATTTTGTACTAGCTTTTTGCATTCTCAGCACTTAGCACTCAGCAAGGGCCTTAGTGAGCCCTTTGCTTCAGTCCACAGTGGCTTGTATGGGTTACATATATCTTGTATCTTGTCTCATAGACCCGTGAGGTCTCCTGAAGACGCTATTACACCTCTCTCTCTCTCTCTCTCTCTCTATGTTGTGGGGACATACTCGCTCAACTCAACTTTATTCCTATTTGTTTGGTCCATGGAGGCTAATTAACCTATTTTGTACACAGTTTAATATATTTTATGGTCTTTAGAAACCCAGTATAGCTGCTTATGCTTGGGCACTGATGACGACTAAAGTGTTGTTTTGCTTGCTAAGTATTCATTCCTTTTGTTTTCATTAAAGTTTTTGTTTACCTCTATTTTTTCTTCTCTTTCGTTTTCTCTTTTATTTTCTGTGTAGATTTTTGGTCTTTAGAACAACAAAAAATCTAAATTTGTATGATTGGGCATATTCTAGTCTTACAAAGGTATATTTTATTCATAGGTTAATCTTTTAATATTATGTCTAAGAAGGTACACATTATATCAAGAGGGGATTCGAACCTATAATCTTTTATTTCACATACTTGAGCTCTACCACTAAGCTATAGAGTTATAGCATCCCTAAAGATAAATATTATATTATACATGGTCCTTCCTTCCCCTTCATGTCCCTTCCTCCTTAATGCCCCCTTCATAACTGGTCCCTTCCCCCCTCTCGAATCTCACCTCACGTGGCTCTTTCTTTAATGCCCCCTAACTCCATTATTCTTTTATTGAAATCTTTCCTCCCCCCTTTATCCCTTAGTTTAATCATAGCCTTGCCATCTTCCTTCTCACCCCTCTTCTTTCCCCACAACTAATTAATAGGAATGTCCATTTCCTCAATGTTATGGGGACATACCGGCTCTCAAGTTATAGAAATATGTAAGTTATTTTGGGAAGTGCATTTCTCGAGCATTTCCCAGGAGTATAACTTGCATTTACTTCTCATGTTAAAATAATCTCTGGTTACATGGTTATTTACACGTTTGAAAATAACATCTTGTATCCAATATACACAAATTGTATGAGCAAACACAATTAATTGAGTGAATTGTCCAACTCATTAAACTAGTCTCACTTTTAGTCTGCCACCATGCAAGTTGGGGTAATGTAAGCCATTTGGAATATGAATTATCCAAGTCCTTTGATCTCCATGAGCAGCTATAGGGGTGCATATCACTTTTTTTTTGGAGAGAGAAAGAACTTTCTATTAATGCTTGAAACAGCCTGTTTCAAGAAAACCTAGCTCATTGTCTGGAGAATCTTTGGAACAGGGGCTAACAACTAAGGTGGAGGTCTATACATCCAGCAAATACCTCGCTTAGTAAAAACATAAAAGACACCTACAAGCCAAGCCTTGCAAAAATGTGCCTACTTTTCGGCGGTCACTGAAGTCCCGAACTCCCAGATGACGGACATGTTGTAAATGATATTTTGCTAAATGGCGACGAGGTTGGCTACCGGGGGAACTAGATGGCCTCCCATCATAAAACTGCAGCGGGCCACCCAGTGTTCTAGGAAGTGATGCTGGACACATCTCCCAAACACTATCCTGTGACGAAGGCAAAGGGCGTGGGCCGGAAGGAGGTGTTGCATCTTGTGCCTCTATCTTGAAGATCCATTGTCCTTGTATTCTGTAGGCGGGAGAGGCTGCATTGGAGAAGGCATGACCCCCCCTATGTCAACCATGTAGCCATCTCCCAAGTGAAGTCTCGTTGCATCCTTTGTGCGGTGGCAACAATCCGAAGGGCACCCATCTAGATCTTTTGTGTGGCTGGGCGACCCCATAGAAAATGCGCAATTATCTCCAGAAGTTTGTGTGCGCAACAATGGCACCTGCCATCTACTTGCACCTGCTCTAGCCAAGTGCATCATCATCCAGAAGAAATACATGATCTTAAAAATGGGAGATGACCTCCTAGGGAACCTGCTGCTCCATCCTATGACACACACTACTGCCTCTAGTTGAAGTTGTTGGCGAATGCATGTCGTATACGAGAAGAAGAGTGCTTCCTCCACCTTGTCGGAGTGCCCTATTCGTACAGACCAAAACCACCCACCCGGATCCCATTGAATCTTCCAAGAGGCCGGCTGGCACCTCCTATCCTAGGGTGATTGGAATTGGGTCAATGGTCTAGTCAATTGCCCAAGTGGCCCACCACCCTAATCCTTTGCCACTCGAGCGATCCAATGGCTCGTCAGCCCTGAGGTCCCTCACAATCTCGGGCTAAAGAAGGCCTCTAGGCTCCACTCTATACAGTGTGCGATCGATAGAATCTAGGGGATTGCTGCAAAAATTGAATCTTGAGGGACACCCCAGTCCTAGAAAACTATCGGTACTGGGGTCCAAGAGACTGTGCAGTCCCTCCTACCATGACTCTGGGGTGGCAACATCAATCCCTGCCATCTCGTGCCCAAATGAGAGAGCGCCTGACCTCGTGCCTCTACCTTCGTAGAAAGGCTGCTCCAAGCCCCAAAAGAATTGGATGGGCCACTATCCTAGTGAGCCCATCTGATGTGCATGCTCTTCCCCAACATGAGTCTCTCTTGGTCGCGAACCTCCGGATGCCATATGAGTTGTTGCCGCTCAAACTCCTCTTGGCACCTTGGACTGGCCTGAATGATTCCTCTGGACAAGCGCTGCCAAACCCTGTGGAGGCTCCTCAACCCTTCGCTGTGAGGGGAACCTTTGAAAAAATCCACCTATGGGACTACTGCCACTGACCTCCTGTATGGGGGGGTGTTGCTAAGAATCCCTTGTTGAAGCAAAAGCTTGCAGGGCAGAATGCCGTCAAAGACTCTACACTTGAACAACTCTTTGTGGGAGCTCCATAAGCACAAATGGCCCGCTTGTGTCACCCAAGCATCACCGGATCGGATGGGGACAATTTCTTTAACCCTTGCAACAATTTTGGCTGCAACAATAACAATGAAGGCAGGCGACCCCTGGGCAAACTAGAACTTTCAAAATATTCCTCCAGCATTTTGATGCCGCATGTCGAGTTGAAGGGGATCAATCAAATGAAACCAAGGTCGCATGGTTCCCCATTGCCTTACCTCTGAATGGTACCTCGACCTCCTAGTGGAAGAATGAGCCACATGGGTCGTGTTGCACACCGAATTTAAGAGATAGTTTCAAACGAAAAGACTTCAAGATGATCCCGCTCTCCAATTGAGCAATCTCGAACCAGGTTGAAGGGAAGATGTACACACGTACCTGGGCAAAATGATACGCCTAATTGCCAAATGTGACCCATGCTCCTGCCGATAATAAGTACCTGATAGCCTGGTTCATTGCAGGCCTAAGAAAGAAGATCCTCAAAGACATGAAAAAGATTAGCAGTTATGAGACATTTAGTGCCGCTCATGCAGTAGCAATTGACATAGAGGATGGAATGACAGACTCTGTTACTAGCAATGATAATGGAAGAGCAAGGCACGAGATAATCGCTCTAAAAAGGGCAAAGCCAATTCCACAGTAGAAACATCTAATGAATATTGCCTAGATGCCATGAACATGAAGCTAAGAGAAGAAATGTTGCATGCCATGGAACAAAAGCTTCACATGTCTTAGCCACCATCTCAGACTTATCCAAGGATAGAAAATGTATGGTGTCCACATTGCATGGCCAATCATACAACAGATGAATGTCCCATCCTAAGAGCCGGGATCAATGCACAAGCCAATCCATTGCCAAGCTTGTGGTGTGAGCATGACGGAAATAGTTGCATCTTCAACATGTGCAACAACTCGCTGCCTGGGGTGAGACCGCATACCACTAGCGTGCCCAAAAGGGCTTTGCTTTGCATCTCTGGGGCAAGAGCACCGTTTGCCAAGCGGCCCATGCTTTAGCGTCCCTTGTACCATCTAAACCTGCCCACAAGAAATTGCACGCTAGGCGCCTAAGCTGACCCACACAACCTCTGTGAAAGCACCAACAAGAGCCTCTATGCGAAGGTGTAGCCAGGAGGACCTAGTTGGTGACTAGGGCCTTGCTTGTTACAGAGAGTTTGGGCAAGCTTCGGTACAAAAGCTTGCACCTCACACTCTCCAACATGGAGGGCAATCTACTGCTCCGTTGGAATATCGATGCCCACCTGTGACGACTTAAATATCTCGCTATCTGGTCCTCGGAATCCACCAGAAGCCAAGTGTAGTCCCCCAATCTAGGATTTGTTGAACCTCCTTAGTTGTCATGAGGAAGCCATTTGATTTGGTTGAGTTGATCTTGGTCCTCAAGGCCAAACAACATGTCTCTGGGGTTCCTTGGACCCCCTCTAGGCTCTCCATTGTGCCCTCCACAAAGAGAAATGTGCCTTATGCCAACTTTGAGTAAAGAAGCTCCTTCTCCTGACGAATCGGGAGCCGCAACCCTATGAGGCCTACCGCTTGGGAACACAAAAAATAGCCCAAAGTTTCTGCCGCAAAGAGAAAGAGGAAAGAAACGAGGGGGAAACCTTGTTGTATTGGGCAAGAGAGAGCAAAGGCCTCCTCTGTGTGACTGTCGATAAGCATCTAGATGGCACTCCCTTCGTACATGGCTGAGACCCCCCGATCCATCTATCATAAAAATCCATCCTTTGCATGGTACCCTCTAGAAAAGACCATGCCACCCTCTCGAATTCCAAAAGAAGGATCACAATCAGTTGATACTCCTCCCGGTCCAATCATTGGCCTCCTAGAAAGTGAGGATGTTGTCCAAGATGTTGTCTGCATGTTGTGGACGATTTCGACGAGGTGTGGTTGCATCTGCAAGCTCAAGACCTTGCAGGGTGAGCGGTCTCCACTGGCGAATGTCAAACTTGTCTTCCCCTTTTAGTATCAAACAAATCTGCCCTTGGCTCAAGTCTTTGATCCCCAAAAAGCCTTCGTTGAGCCCCCCCCCCTCCTCCGCTTCCTCCAACCAGCCCTCTGTCCCTCAGGGTCTTCTAGTCTCTTCTACCACCACGGTTATTTCTAGTGGGGTCTCCTCATCCTCCGCCTTGGAGGGAGGCAAGACAAGGCTGCCCCCCGCAACACCTTCTTTGTCAGCCTCTGCAACTTCTATGGTATTTTTGCACGATGGGGCTGTGTAACTACATGAATGTCCCCGCCAGCTACCCCACAGTTTTGAGGTTTCGGGCATCTATGTCCACCCCGGGAAGAGGGAGTTTGGGAGCTTTGGGCAGCAAAGCCCGTCTAGCGTGGGCGCTTCCTCTACATGGCTGCAAGTGACGAGGTGTGGTCCCCACAGACCTTTGATTACTAGATATTATCCTTTATGGGATGGTGGCAAGGAGTAGTGTGAACTAACCTTTTTTCCAGACATGCTGGGCATGGGTAGATTGTTGATTTCTCTTAGAGTGAACAATATCCTCCCCCAGGCCTCTCTTGAAGACAATTATTTGGCCCTTGTAGGCAGTGGCTACTCGTTTGGGAGCAGCATACCATGAATTGTTGCCTTGGGTGCACATGTTTGGCCTGGCTTCTCGAGGCATCGGACGGATTAGGATTACTCACCCTTGAAACTACCAGCCAAGGTGGGCCGCTCATAGCATTTATTGTAGGCCTCTAGCTCTAGGAGGGATTTTGTTCTCCTCTTGGGCCACCAAGGCACTCTTGGACATAACATCTCCAATGATGATGTGCCCGTAGTTTTTTGGGCTCATGGGATTTCTTGCCTTGTGCATAGGGGTAAGGCTCCAAGTGTGAAAAAAGCGGTGCAAACTACATTAAAAATCTTTGCCAAGATCGGAGTTAGGATACTTAGTCCATGTGCAATGTATTTAGCACAATGTATTTAGCACATAGCACCTCATGATGTTTGGCTCAACCATTATGTAGCTTCAAGGCAGCATGTCTGATGCCACCAGTGGGAAACAATGCACAAGAAACAGGGCGAGGTAGTCATGAGAGGGCGACGGCTGATGAGGAATGTCGTATAGCATGTGTGCAAAGGAATGCTGGAGGGCGACGTCGGTGAGAGGACAAGGAGTCTATTGCTTTGGAAACTTCTGCCATAAATCGTCAAAGTTATTGTGAAGTATGAGGTTTAGTAATTCCCCATTCTATGGCAATAAATGTGTGCTCTTTTTGGTGGACCAAACGATGATACTCACGTATAGACTTTGCTGTGCTTAAAAATGATGCTTGCTTTCGAAGCAGGTCCTTCAAGGTTGTGAAAGCAATCTAGAAGGTTTGAAATAAAATGGATTTTGTTTGTGGGAGCTTTAGGATCTCTATTTGAGTTCCTGAGATCTCCTGTGAGATTTGTGGTTTTGGTCTTTGTGTCTTTGTTTGTGGGAGTTCTAGGTTCTCTTTGTTGAGTTCCTTCGATCTCTTGTGAGAAAAGTGCTTTTGGATTGGTTTCATATATTAGTTTGTCTTGCATATGGATGCCCACTTAGTAGCTTGACATAGTCTCTCACGGGGATGATCATCGTGGAGCGACAAGCCTAGCACATCAGATTCCTTTGGTTTCGGATCAAGAGCACATCATCGAGGAATACCTTCATTGCAGTCTACTTGTTTCCCCTAGAGACTTCAGATTTTGCCATGGAGCTCCGGAGAGAAGGGGGAGGCATCCCCATATGCTATCTTATACCAAGATATCAAGTCGGGGAGACTTCTCCTTCTTGGAGTCTTGAACACTAGGGCTGTTGACCGCCAACGACCTATCACTGATTTTCAGCAAGACTCGATTCCGTTGTTCCAAGCAATAGACTTCACAATTACCAGCTGACTCTATCACAACTCTGTCTTCAAACCTGAGCAAGCATTATTTCAAGCAACGATTTTATTGTCAAGGTCCAAGATTGTTTAGTATATTTGTGGTCTCAGCAAATATATGGTGAATTGGCAAAGGATGACCATCATCTGAAATCACGAGTGCATCAACAAAAAATATGGAGAAACATGATTTTTTTTGAAATAGGAGGCGAAAACTTGAATAAAATTACAGTTGTGCAGATAAATTCCCAAGGATACTTTGATTCTTTGTCCAAAAGGATTTTGGCCCAAGAATTAGAGTTTGGGGTTATTTAGGATGTGTTATCCACAAGAACTAACTGCTCTTGGTCCAAAAGAATGCCCCCACTAGGCTTTTTATGAGCAAACAGCTTCAAAAAGGCACACTCCCCCCCTAGCAGAAAAAGGACCTTCTATTAGAATACAAATCTAGCAATCTAGAAAGGAAGGGTGATGGCCACTGCCTCTTGGGGTCTCAATGCCTAGAGTACCCTAGAAGCAGGTGCCAACAGATAGTGAGGGGCAAGATACAACCAATAGATACCTCGATCCATGAAAGTGTAGAAGGTGCCTACGGTGTCAAGCCTTGCAGAACCGCTCGCTTGGGGCCACCCTAATCCCCTCATGCCGCAACGTTGGGATGGCAGCATCGATCTCCGCAAGCCTGCTTGGGACAAGTTTGAGCACTAGCGCTTGATTTTTCATCCAGAGGTCTGACATCCAGATGGGCACATGTTGGGCCATTGCATGCACATTAGTTGGGCACAATGGGACAACGAACCTGCCCCCTTCATTGGAGCTCGGTATGGCCTTTTTGAGTAGGTGGAGGAGTGGCTTCAGGCACTAGCACATACGAGGGGTGCCCTACACTACGGGCTGGCCAGAATGAGGCGTGCTGAGAGGTGTTGTTACGCCCTCATCAAGCTCACATCAATAGCGACCGCTTTCCTATGATGGGGGCCTCCGAGAAATTCTACTTGAGAGACTGTTGCCACTGGCCTCCTGTGTGGGGAGTGTTCCTTGGAAGCCCTTGCTGGAGTAGGAGCTTCCAAGACTGTGCTTGGAGTGAGACCTCTAACGATGAGCTTGCCGAAGAGTGCTCTTCTCTGCATCTCTGGGTCTATAATGCTCATCCCTCCCTCTCCTTGGGGGAGGATCAATGTCTCGTCCTCAAGTAATCCACCTACCGTTTGAGCCTACCGAGAGGAAATTTTGAACCAACCTCTTGAGCTGCCCCATACAACCGATGTGGAAACAACAGCAAGACGCAATGTACCAGGCCATGGCCAAAAGAACCTGGTTCACTACAATCAATGGATCTACAAGGGAAAGCCTTCCAGAGATCCAATGTAATAACTTCCTGGGCACAATCTCTAGGACCGAGGCTATCTGCTGATTTGCCAAAAAATCTTGCCCCACCTGGCATATGCCGAAACTTATCCACCAAAAATACAACACCTAGTGCAGTTTCAATCTCATGATAGTCACTCATAAGATTGAAACCATAAAGTCCATCACACATAGCAGGGATTAGCTACTATTGTTGGATTAGGGTTGGTCACCTCCCCACCTATGAGCCCCCAAATGAGTAGTTCATTGGGGGGATGGACCATAGATAATAGATTAGGTATGGGGCTGTCACATGGACTGCCATGTGGGCAGCAGAGAAAGAGTGAAGTACCTGGTAAAGGAGAGCCACCATGGAGGGCAGATCTAGCAGAGAAGCTCCCAGAGGCTGTCCATGCTTAGAGAGGACATAACTGCACAGGGAACCCAGCAAGAAGGGCAGTGTAGACAGGCGTGATGACATCATCCTGGGTACAGATCTGGAAGGTACAGAGGGCTTCTACAGGCCATATGGACCTGGAACAAGGGCTGAGCAGAGGTGGAAGAAGAGACGCAGCAAAAGGTGAGATATGGAAGGCCTTATGGGCTGGTTTGGGGGCAGGTAAGAAGGGTGGAACAGCCTGCGCCAGTGGCTGCAAGCCATGTGGCCAGGCAGGCCAGCAAAGGCCCCTAACTGAGGCCCAGGAGGGCTTTTATAGAGATCCCCCTCCAGCCATCTGGCACAGGGAATCCCAAATGGCTGGTAGGGGCAGGCTGGTCGGCCATCTCCTCTACTTGGAGGTTGTAGAAAGTGGTGAACAAGAGTCTTCTAGCTATCTGAGTGAAGCTCCTCCCTCATCGCGCAGCCTTCTTTGAAGCTACGCTCCCGGTTGAATGCAAACCCTTCGTCTAAAAAAACCGGCCCATCATCCTATCTCCTTGGTGTACACACCAAGCCTACGAGGAATGGTATGGATACTTCGCCCATCTGGTCTCTGTCTCTTGAAAGGATTAACGAATTCTCTCATATATATTACCTAGCCAATGGGAGTATGGCTCCTAACCCTGAACCTCTCTATGGATGTTGAGTCTCTCCTAAGAGCCTTCACATGCCTATAGAGCCTGTCTATGCCTCAAAGCTTGGGTCTGCATCTGTGAACTGCTCCTTTGAATGGCCTCGTGGTCCAAAGGGACCAACCTCATCTAATCCCTGAACCTCTCTATGGATGTTGAGTCTCTCCTAAGAGCCTTCACATGCCTATAGAGCTTGTCCATGCCTCAAAGCTTGGGTCTGCATCTTTGAACTGCTCCTCTGAATGGCCTTAGTGGTCCAAAGGGCCCAACCTCATCTATGATCCAATTTTGAGCTATGACTTGGTGAACCTCGTCCTCTTGAAACAATTCATTTGGAATCCTCACTCCACACTTGGGGAAATCGGAGTAAGGCTGCTCCTAATGCATGGCAATGGGAAAATGGTCGGCCATGGTCATAGCCACAAAGATATAGGCAAAGCCCAATCTCCAACGTAGAATCTGTCCCATCGCTTGAGCTAACCATTTGGGCATCTCTGACCAACAGAGGCAGAAAGGCTACTTGGGAGCATGGTAAACTTGGGCTCTTGCCAATCTCAATTGTAGATGGAGAAAATATATTGCTCCCACATGCCTCTATCAGAGAAGGAGCCCCTCCCTACTTGTCCTCCTCAAACTCTAGATTGTTGAGTCTCTTGCAACAATCCAGAAGTCGAACCCAAAAAGACATTCCGTCAACTGCCTCCAAAAAGGATCCCTTTACTGGCGACTCGCTAGTGCATAAACATTGAGGACCCTAATATGAAGATCTCCAACTTGAATGCCCATCCACAATAGCTCAGGCCCCATCCGTTCTCTTTGGTAAAAACCTTCGAAGCCAAGGCCTCTCTCACAGAGATGCATACTCTACCACTGCGTCCTACTGCTGGGGACCCAATCTAAGGACCACATCCTAGAAGTAGGTGACCATGTCTCATGATATCCACTGTTGAGAACATATGCCCATGGATCATCAAAACATCTAAACTCGGTCATGAAAACCATGCACATTCAAACTCACCATTGTCCAACTCATGCGAGCGAGTTTGCGGAGCACGAGGCTAGATAGATAGGCTTTCTCTTTGATCACATGACTCTAGATCACATTTTCACACTCTGAGGTGTCATTGAGGAGGCCAAGGCATAGAGACAAAGGGTTTACTGTTGATTTGTGGATTTCCGCAAGGCCTTTGACACACTGCCATGGGCCCATCTCATGAGACGCCTACAGGATTTGAGGTGTGGTCAAGAGATTCTCTAGGCAGTTCTCACATGTTATGAGAGGGTCTCAAGCAAGGTTCCTACATTGATTCTCTAGGCAATTTTGAAATTTATGAGAGGGTTTCAAGTAGGATTCAAATGATGACCGGATGGGCTGAGGAGGTCATGAGCACAATTGGGGCCAAACACGGTTGTCTGTTGAGTCACCAACTGTGTTTGGGCTCTACATCGATAAGCTACTAAGCTAGAGACTTTCATTGAGACATGAGGAGGTGCGGTCTCTACATTGATGAGTTTGAGACTTTATTTGGTCTGTCCAATTGGTATGTATGGCAACCTAAGTTTGGGCGTTGATCTATTAGAGGTGGATTAAGCTCGGGTGGAGAGGCTCCATGTTCTATTAATGGCACGTATGATCTGCAATGAGCCATCAATCACACACTAGATCATCTTGGCTGAGTTTGGGTGATTCCACTTCATCTTGACGCAACATTCGGGGTGATCACATACCTTCATTGAGCTAGGGATTTTGGTTCCACAACCTCAGGCTGATGCAGGTTACCATGGCTCGCCTTAACCGCGTCCATCACATTAGCAATTGAGAGTGATCAGAGGTGTTGTCGTGCCCACACATGTAGATGGTTTGCGAGTCTTGCACTTCACATGGAGAGATTGCCTCTTTTCAGTATAGCCTTGAGGCCTGCTCTATTCTGCTCACTTATTATGAGGCTAACGATTCCATCCGGGATGGTCTCGTATAGCTACATACATACAGAACTTGGTTAGCACCTAGCGAGCTTCCTATGGCTTCATACAAAGAGCACTGCCTACAGATATCAGAGGAGGGCTTCATCAACCTTTGGGCTACACAATGATCCACCTCCGCCACTCCATGAGGACCTCGATTGAGCAGTTTTATGTTTCTTCTCATGGAGTATGCATTGAGAGGGCGGATGGGACAAGGGCATATCTAGGGAGGGCCGCATTTGCGATCAATCGATCTATAGGAGGTTGGTTAGAGGAGCACTTTTGCTTCCAGATGTCTTGTGTGCTGTGACATTCGAGGCCACCACCATTGTCTTTTCAGAGATGGATTTGGATCCCTCTCTAGCCTATTGGTTTATTCGGATAAGAGATGAGTAGCGATCAACCTTCACGAGGCTATATGACCTTTTTTTTTTTTTGGGCAAAGAAACGAGGCTATATGACTTAAAAGACTTGTTGCTCAAGACACAAAGGTAGGATTATGGGACATAGCTACAGTCCACTGTGAGGGTGATCATTGATTCTTTGTCAGATAGCACAGACTACCAGTCTCCAGGTAGATGATGCAGCTGAGAGCCGGAGTGTAATGAAGGGGAAAAAGGGCTTATTTAATAATAAGCATTCGGCACGTACAGACTCTACGAGAAGGTACTAGCTGAGCTAGCACAACCACTTGTAGATGGATCCAGTTCCAAAGGAAAGGTCATCATAAGCAGCGATATAGGGGTCAAGGAGAGATACCCCTTGTCACCAACTCTCTTTGGTCTCTTCATAGACGAGTTGGAAGATTGGATGACAAAAAACAGCAAAGGAGGAGCCCAGGTGGCCGGCTACACACTGTTGCTGCTCATTTATGCGGATGACGTGGTCTTCTTTGCAAAAAATAACAGCGATATGTAGGCACACTTGGATGCCTTATATAATTTCTGCAAATATTCAAAAATGCAGATCAACATAGCAAAAACCAAAGTAATGGTGATCGGGTCTCGAAATAAACATATAAATTTCACATTCGAAGGGGAGACTTTGTAAGTAGTTGCTTCATACAAAATATCTAGGGCTGGATTTTACAGATAATTACAAGTGGAATGCATGTGTGGAAGGTAGGATTTTGGGAGCTTTAAAAGCATTGTCCAGCTGCCAAAATAAATGCACAAAGGCACATTTATGGAATTAGGAGATGAGGAAATTTTTATACACCATGCTTGTGCAAACAGTGGTTCTCTATGGATGTCCAGCTTGGGCACTTGGGCTCTCTAGGGCTTATTGGAAAAGGATAGAAACAGTGCATAAATGCTTTATTATAGGCGAGTCGGGAGTTGAAACGCAAACACCTTATCCCATCCTGTTAGCTGAAACAGGTATGATATCATTGGAAGGTGAAGCACTATGCCATTAGGTGGGATACCTTATTAAGGTTAAGAAGATGGATGCACACCTGAAACCACATAAAGCAATGAAAGCCACTAAGACCACCGCCTGGTGTAAAGATGGGGAAGAGTGGATGGAACTATGGGGAATAAAGGTGGCTGATATACCTGAAGAATCATGTGAAATCAGGGACTTAGTGACGTCGAAAATGGTACAGAAACTATGGCACGATCCAATAACAAAAATGCAGTTCTACAAACGGGAAAACAAACTAATGGACAGCAATGCAATGCATAAATATCTTGGGGAGGACATCTCAATATTCAAAAGGAATTTAATATGCAAAATAAGGACCAGCTCGCATGATCTGGAAGTGGAGAAGGGTAGATGAATACAACCTAAGATCCCAAGGGAGGCGAGGATATGCAAAATCTGCCCTACAGGGGAGGTAGAAGATGAGCATCACATGCTACTAAAATGTCGAGCATACGCCCGCATAAGGGAGAACCATGGCAACAATAGTTGTAATCTGAAGAATCTATTGGAACAGCCAGCCCACAAGTTTGGAAGCTACTTAAAAGAAATCTTGGAACATCGACAAGGGTGAAGGGGGCACTTTCGACGGAGAGCTACTACAAGGGTTAATTGACATCATTGCTCTATCATGATTTTTATCCCTCTGGAGTGCTGATTCCCACCGGAGCCTCTGTCTACTGAGACCCTCTTATCCATTCTCAATCGCTCAATGGACCTGGTTCTTGAGACATCATACAGAGGATCAGCACATTGCAAATCTTTCTTTCTTTCCATGGGTTTATGTATTTAGTATTTCTATTGGTCTTGGGAGTGGATGCCTGCTTAGTGATTCTCCACCCATTCAGCTCATTGTCTCTAGCTCTTTCAGTCTCATAGACCTTTCATTTTTTCAAGACCTTTCTTTCAATCTTTCTAGCTGGATCCTTGGTTAGATTCTCCTCTATGTAGACAATGTGGTCTTACTATGCTTTTCAACTGAGGGTCTCTAGCAATATCTAGATGTACTTCAAATCTTTTGTGAGATATGATTTGAACGTCAATCTTGGTAAAACCAAGGTTATGATCTTCAATACATCCAAGGTAGTGACACATAGAGCAATTCAATTTCGACAGGTTGATAGTAGAGATTGTTCCGTCTTATACATATTTGCCTCCTATTAGTTCTCAATCACTCAATGGACCTAGTTCTTGAGACAGCAGATATAGGACCGCCACGGTGATACCACATTGCAGATCTATCTTTCTTTCCATGGGTTAAGATATTTAGTATTTGTGTTTGTCTTGGGTGCGAATGCCCGCTCAATGGTTCCACCCATTCAGCTTATTGAATGTGTCAGTCTCATGGACCTTTGATCTTTCAAAGACTTTCATAAGCTTTCTTTCTTTCTTTCTTTCTGGCTCCTTGGTTCAGATTCATCTCCACGTGAACGATGCGGTCTTACTCTCTTTTTCAGCTGAGGGCCTCCAACAACATCTAGATGTACTATGTCTAGTCGTTGCTCCTTTGTAGCATAGGCCCTTGCATAGTGCTAAGCTAAGCTAATCTCAAAATATTAGAAAAGCTCAGACAAGCGAGGCTCGTGTACCAAATACTTATCTGGGTGCCATGGTGGTGCTCCGATGAGATGTGAAGATGTCACGGGTCTGCATCTGTCAAGCCGTCTCTCGCTATGGTGGGGGGCGTGGTCTCTGTGATCTTTGTATCTGTTGGGCCATAACGCATGCGTGCGAGAGAGAGAGAGAGAGAGAGAGAGAGAGAGACGCTTATGGTTGGAGACATTAACATTATGGTGTTTATGTTAAATGACAGGTTAGTCTAAGAGATGCAATACGGGCTGGAGCAGATGACACCATGATTCGAGAGATCATTAGTGCAGCTGTAAGAGTTGGTGTCTGTATAGAGGAAATACATTCTTGGTTATTGTCTAAAGAATACTTCTCTTTTATTTTACATCCATCTGGTTCTTTGTCAAATGTTTCTTGTAATCTCTCATGCTACTTTACTTCCTCATCTGCATTAAAATTTTTAAACCTGCATGAAATCGAATCTGCAGCAAGTGAGCTCATCTTTACTGGTTTGGTAGATATTTGGATGTCTTGTTAGGAATCTATGATCCATATTTTTTATTGGGGTTGTCCAGGTGGTTGTAGCCTGACTGACAGTCAGATTTGTGCAGATAATTCTTTACATTAGGATTTGCATCATATAACTCACAATAGATCCACAAGGCCAGACTGTAACTTTGAAATTCTACACTCACACAATCCATAATCAAGAGAGACATGATCCAAGAGACATTGACACCGGACTGGGTATGAATGAGATGTCAGAGTCGAGCTTTAGCAGAAGCCTGTTTCCAGTTATTTGTTCTCACTTGGCATATTTCTGTATTCCAACAATGCTGGTTTTTTTTTTTTTTTCAAAGAAAGGAACCTTCTATTAATGCTTGAAAGATTCATACAAGACAAAAGCCCCGAAGGTGCTAAGTATGAAATACCGGAAAAGGCTGAAAGAAAGAAAACCGGCCTGTTCCGGAGAAGCCCAGCTCACTGCCTAGGGGATGGGGCTAATAGCCAATTGGGGGGACTATATGGCCAGCGAATCCCTCGCCGAGTGAAGATGTAGAAAACACCTGCAGGCCAAGCTTGGCAGAAACGAGCACGCCTCTCGATAGTCGCTGCGGCATGATCACCGTTTGCCAAGCTACTCGGGCCCTAGTGTTCCTCGTGCCGTTTGAACCTGCGCAGAGAAAGTTCCATACCAACCGTCGGAGCTGCCCAATGCATCCTCTGTGAAAGCACCAACAGGAGGCAAGAAGGACCTGGTTTGCCACTAAGGCGCGACCTGTGAGGGACAGTTTGGCCGAGCTCCAATAGAGAAGCTTGCGCTGAACACTCTCAAGGACCGGGGCAATCTGCTGCTGTGTTGTGATGTCAATACCTACCTAGCATCCGAGGTATCTCGCTGTCTGGCCTCGCAGTATCCATCTGAAACCAAAGCACTCCCCCACTCACGGATCTCCTGTGTCTCCTCAAAGCCCATGAAGAAGCCTATGGATTTCGTCTAGTTGATCTGTGCCCCCCCGAGGCCTCACAATAGATAGCCAAGGCGCCTCTGACTCTCTCTAGACTCGCTGTGGTGCCTTCAACATACAAGGCCGTGTCATCTGCAAACTCCGAGTCAGGGAGCTCCTCCTCCTGCTTGATTGGGAGCCTCAACCTTGTGAGACCCACCACTTGTGATCTCAAATAGTAGCCTAGAGCCTTTGCTACAAACAAGAAGAGGAAGGGAGCTAGTGGGCAGCCCTGGCAGACCGAGCGAGAGAGAGGAAAGGCCTCGCCTGTGTGTCCTCCGATAATCATCTGACTAGAGCTCCCTGCATATAGCGTTGAAACTCCTCTGACCCATCTGTCTGAGAAACCCAGTCTCCTCATAGTGCCCTCCAGGAAAGACCACTCCACCCTGTCGTAATCCTTCTCAAAGTCCAAGAGAAGGATGGCCAATGGCTGTGACTCCTCCCTGGACCAATCCACTGCCTCCCAGAACATGAAGATGTTGTCCAGGATGCTGCATTCCTGGACAAACCCAGTCTGTGTGTCATGGATGATGTCGGTAAGATGAGGCCATAACCGCAAACTCAAGACCTTGGCGAGGATCTTGTACGCAGTATCAAGTAGAGTGATCGGCCTCCACTATTGGATATCTGACCTATCTCCCCCTTTCGGGATCAAACAGATCCACCCCCTGCACAAGGACTGAGGGAGAAGGCCAGTGTGGAAAATTCTTGGTAATCTAAACGGAAAGGGGTGGAGATAATCTTCCATAAGTTCCGGAAGAAGGCCGGAGTCAAGCTATCCTCCCTCGGGCACTTCTGGGTTGGGAGAGCCTTGAGGGCTTCCCAGAGCTCCTCATTTGTGAAAGGCTCCTCAAGTCTGTTGCATAAGTCCCACGAGACTACTGTCGGAATGTGATCCCAAACTAGCTCTCGGGCCACAAGACCAGCTGGGATCATCCTCTCTGTCTGAAAGATCTGGCCATAAAATCCGGTGGTCATGTCAAGAATCTACTGCGGGTCAGTGTGCATGATGCCCTGAGAGTCCCAGAGACGTTGTAGTCGTGTGCCGGTCGATCGGGGCCCAACGGTATGAAAGAATTGCTTCGTCATCCTGTCCTCCTATTGTACCCATTGGGCCCGGGAGGAATGGTAGGAGAACTCAGCCCGCTGCAGCTCCGTGTCTTGAAGCTCGAGACGAGCGCTCTCCAATCTATCACTAAGCCACTGAGACACTGGGTCCTGCTCCCTGAGCCTCTCGATGGAGGCGAGGTCTCTCCTCAAAGCCCGCTCGTGCTCTTGAAGGGTCGTCCTCCGCCTAAGGGAGTGAGCATGCAGCTCCACACTGCTCCTCTGAATCGCATCGGCAACCCACGCAGCCCAGCCCTCAGTCGGTGCCATCTCGAGTGCTCCCAGATCTTTGGCATAACCTGTTGAATCTCCTCGTCTTGCAAGAGGTCCTCTGGAGTGCGGACCCCCTTCTAGGGGAGACCTCGGCGTGGCTGATCCAAGTGAAGTACCACTGGAGAGTGATCGGACATGGTGGTACTTGCCAGAATCTCGGTAGTTTTGCCTTTGTGTAATGCCCAGTCCCCAACATAGAAGGGGTCTAATCTCTCGAGCAATCCATCGTGCCTCCTCTATCCAAAGGAGAAGAGAAGGCTGCCAGGAGTCCTGCTGAACTCTGGCTCTCTCCACAAGTCTTTGCCACTGATCATGAAAATGAATTGCTCCCAGGTACTACGCTCTGCTACTGGCATCTGAGAGAACGAGGTGCCGCCCTGCTTGTCTTCCATAAACTCTAGGTTGTTGAAGTCCCCTCCATCAATCCAGGAGTCAACATCCGGAAGATACTCTGACAGCCTCCACCAAAAGGTCGGGCGGTGCTGCCTACACGACGCTGGGGCATACACATTCAGGATTCCAATCTTGGACTCTCTCGTCCGAACTCCCATCCAAATTGCCCGTCCTGGAATGAGCTCGCCTTGATCGTAGACTTCTGAAGCCAAAGTCTATGAGAGTGAGATGCAGACCCCTCCGCTCCGTCCTACTGCAGGAGACCACTCCTATGGACCTCTCCCTGGAAGAAGGTGATGGCGTCATCTGATGTCTGCTGTTGAAAACATGTGCTCCTGAATCATAAGGATGTCCACTGCCCGCCCTACCACTGCTCTCTGCAACTCTTGCTGGAGCATCAAGTACTGCGGCTGGCTACGAACACGGTTGTGGAGCTCGTGTACGTTTCAACTCACTATGGTCTAGCTCATGAGGACAGGGGAGTCGGGAACAAGGCTCTCTTGTGAGTGGGTGCTTGACCTAGAAAGACTATCTTGTGTGATTTTGCCGAGGGTTTGGAGGGCGAGTAGTCAATGTCCGTGCGGCGTTGCACTAGGGTGGATATGTGCCCACTTCATCATGAAGGAGGCTTCCACCCCGAACAACTCCGCGCACGTTTGGAGGGGCCAGAAGTGTGCCTACTCCACCTTTGCCTCCATTGGCAATTTGATAATTCCTGTCGCCAAACAACACACCGGCTCCTCGTGCGTTGATAGGTCAAAAAATGTAGTAAGCTCTTGTGCATTGTACATAATAAAGGGTAGGTGCATAGATATGCACTTTTATGTTTTGGTTTGGGTTATGGGATACCAAAGACTACTTTTGGAACTATGATGAATGGCTGTATATATTTCAAGATAAATAAAAAAAATGTTTTTTTGCAGGGGCACATGGAAAATGATGAGAAGTAATGTGGGTACAGCCATATCCAGAGCATTTGTGGTATCCAATGTGTGACGGAGTTTTTTGTGTGTGACTTGATATATGTTCTTTTATTACCTTGTGTCTTGGGTTTCCTTTGTTATGAGTGGTTTCCATTTGACTATATGAGTATCCCGTGTGTCAAGGATGGGTTCATTATATGTGATAGATTGTGAGTAAGTGTTGGCTTGAAGGGAATGTGCATTAAATGTGAATGTGGGGCATTTTTGGCCTTGGTGTATGGTTTTTGGGAAAGGGAAAGAGAGTGGTTTAATTCATGAGATGAGGTGGCCAGCAAATGTGGGAGTTTTGCATGGATGTGCAAGCTGGCTACGTGATCAGGTGAAACGCTCAAAGAAAGTGGGGAGCTGCCATGTTACGTGGTGGAAGGTTGCTAGAGTTTCCAAAAGGGTGATAGATCCGTGGTTGTCTCAAGGAGGGGGTTCGCATGCAAATGAGAGAGAGCCTAACATCGTAGAAGAGGAGAAGTGCGAGGAAAGAAGGAAGGAGTGTGGTTGCAAAGAAACGCAGTTCAGCGTGACGTCCTGGTCTTCTTCAACGATGGTGTTCGAAGGGAACTGGACTCATCGTGAGGGAAATGAAAGGCCAGTTGCTGATTGTGATTAGTTCTAAGGGATCTGAACGACTTCTTTGCGATACGTTCTTGTTGTTGTGATCATTTGCTGATTTGATCGTGGGATATTTCCTGAGAAGAAGGCTTGAGTGATGGGCTAGTTCACAACAATGGTTTCACGATCGAAGGGAAAATGTTCTTGCTGTTGAATTGAAAGGTGCTCCTACGTCATTCTCTGATTGACTCTGATTTCCTTATAGTAAGAGAGAAGAACGACTTGTTGCTGGTGTCTTTCATCCGTTGGTGTGGTGTGAGAACGATCAGTATGCCAAATGATTGATCGAATTGCGTTGAGTCAAGAGTTTGACAGGTTGCTGGCTGAATTACTAGATTTGAGAGTTCATTTGAGATTCTCCTTGGCTACTCTTTAAAAGTGACTGGATGGCGATAAGGCAGAGGTAGTTTAATACAAGCGCTGATTTGTCTATGGATCTACCTACGACCACATGATTGGTGGGTTGCTGAGTTGACGAGGAAGCTTGATTGCTGACTTGTGTATGTCATTAAGAGAGTTTTCTTGTTGGCTCCATGTGCAATTTGGTCAGAGACAAGAAGACATTTATGAAGCTGTACGCGGTTGGTTCCTGATGCAGATACAGAGAGACTTTTTCCAATGAGCTGTGGGTTCATTTCCTATATTTTGCTGTTTCTTGTGCTGTCAGAAGGTGCTTGTGGGTGTTACGCTATTTTTTTTGGGATTGGTGGTTCGTGGGAATTTCGCTTTGTGTCTGGGAAAGATTTCAATGAGTTTGTGTTGGGCACGATTCCTGTAATTTTGGATCCATGCTTTGGATGGTGTGCTAAGCTATTGTCACTTGGAGCCAGAACACACTGCATTTTTGATTCCATGATTGCCCCAGCCTCAATATCTTCCAGTCTGAAGATTATTTGTTGTTTTTTAGCCATGTTCCTCTTTTGTTTTATCAGCGTGAAGCTCAGCTGAAAGTTCACCTCTGCGCCATGGGCGTACCAAAGATCTAGTCCGTGTGGTCCCATCCACTCGTCCATCATGAGCATAATCTGATCACCCAAAATAGCATCAAACACCTCCGGGGACCACTTCTCCAACCCTGTGGAGGCAAACGGAAATCTCCAAACGGGGTGTGTTTGAGATCCCACTGCACTGATCAAACCCCCCTTTTGTTGCTGAAGGACCATGAGTGTGACCTCAAGATTAGTTAGATTCTCAATGGATTTTGCTTTGGATACTATGTGAACGGATTGAAAGCTTTTGTGGACAGTCCAATTTTTATCGACTATCTCCGAACGGCCTTGATTGTAAGCTATGGAGGTTTAGATTGAGACCTATTTGGATAAAGGATTCTCGGCATTCCAAACCCCATGAGGATCTAAAAGATTGGGTACTATGCAAATCATTGAAAATCTTTCCATTGTCCAAGGTGTTTTGTGTAGAGATAAGCTTCATTTAGTTCTAGAAGTCGACCTTGCAATTGAATTTTGACAGCCAGATAATAGACAGTTAGTGGACAATGAGTGATTTATTTGGCCATGCAATAATTTGGTGTAGTTGCTTTATGTATCTAGAAGGAACGTTAAAGCTGGATGTAAAAACTGATCTTGGATAATATTGGTAGTAAATTATCACAGGTCTGCTTAAAGACTTCCTGACATGATGATTAAGTGGATAGTAAAAGTCGATGTACACATATCACGAGCCTGGGAAAGGCCCACGCAGGCTGGAACAGCCAGGCATGGGAAGGTGTATTGCTTTAAGAGGAGAAAGATCTGGAAGATGAGTGGAGATATGATTGGAAAGGGGAGAATTGAGGGACCAAAGTATCACTCCACGCATTTTCACATAGACCAAAAAAATTGATGATTTCCAAGGTGGTTGCCTTTTTATAAATTTCTGTTACCAAAGGGTTGGCTAAAATACAACGAAGAATTATGTTGATGAAAGATTAGAGGAATCATAGAGAGAATTATCAGATCATTTTAACTAGAATTAACACCTTGTTCATGTTTCTCAAGCTGCTATAAAGCTTATGTTGGATACAGGTAGTAGCTGAACCTAGGCTAGGTTGCTTATATAATCTCAAAGGGTGAGTTTTCACTCTCTACGGTCTTTTTATCATCACCTTTCATATCTTTGCAGACTTACAGGTAATCGATGACCTTTTAGCTACCATCTGAGTTAGATATATGACAAATTGTCAAGGTCCATGTAGCCTACCCCAAGGAGTGTGTCGATTAGTCACATACATAATGTCTAGGTTAAACATAGGCCATGGTCCTATCCACCTATTTTTATCGAGCTTGTAACTTCAAGGCACCAACTCATTATTATAATTGGCACTAATATTCTGAAGGCCTGCCCCAGTTACAAGGTCAAATTTGTGAGCTCCTACTCAAGGCTATGTAATGGTGTTTGCTACTTGTATTCCACATTTTCTTTTTTACAACTAGATTTCCAATTTTACACAAGGAATTATACTTATCAAAGGGTGTTCTCTTCCTAAGCGATGGGAAAGCTGGTTCAGTGGGAGGTTGAAATCGTACTTTCATTATCATAATTTCAAGGCAAGTTTCAAGCCTCTTATTTCTTTAAGCATGAGGCTTTAATTGGGCCCAGTAAATGTAGGGGCTTTTGGATTAAGCCTCTCCACTGACTATCGTTTCAGCATGGAGCTATCAGATTTACATAATTTTAGTACTTGTGTGAGTCATTCCTATTATTCTCAGTCTATCGTTTCAGCATGGAGCTATCAGATTTACATAATTTTAGTACTTTGTGAGTCATTCCTATTATGCTCAGTCTCTTTATGGCCAGGATGTGCCCAAGATTTGGAAATTGAGATTTGGTCATTGTATCTTAGTATTATTATGTATTCCTGTAGATTCTCACCTGCAAAGTAGGGGATGCCCTTTTTCATGCCTCTAGTGTGGTATCTGTGATGATGTAATTGGATTACGCTGTCTCTCTCCTTTTCCTTAGCATGTTCTTATGATATGTGATTTGGATTATGCTGTCTCTCTCCTTTTCCTTAGCATGTTCTTATGATATGTGATTTCCATCATTATTTTCCATTAGACATAGTGATGCTAAGTGTTCTAATAGCATGGTGTGGCTATCTGCTTAGTAATTGAGATTGATAACACTTCGTCAAGTAGACTCCATGAGCATGCGTGTGTGTTGAGAGAGAGAGAGAGAGAGAGAGAGAGAGAGAGAGATCTAATGGACCTTCTATATTAATCACAAGCAGGTGAAGAAAAAGAAGGCAGCTCATGCAGGCATGTTTGAGATAGCCCAGACACCAAATAGGCCTATGATTCATATTGGTGGCTAGTTATAAAATAGAAGCTTCTGGTTGAACATTTACAACAGCCATGCTGGAAGCCTGAATATTGATTTGGAGATTACCAGGAGAAAACCAGAAGGAAAGAAGATTTCGAGCTGCTATCTGGTAACTTCAAAGGTCATCATTTCTATCTTTTTTTGGGTTTGTTTAGTTTGTCAAGTTTTCTTTACTTGAATGTGTATCCTCTTGAATGAAATATATTCATTGATTGATTTCATATGATGCTGACCGTGCATGCTCGTGACAAGGACCATTGATTGTGCTTGCAGTGCCGCATATTCATGCAGAATACCATTATGCACGGTTGTCATGTGCTTTGCGCTTTAGATGGACCACCATAAGTGATGATTTGGCTCCAAATTGGCTGTACCTGACATTTTCCAAAGCAGGATTCCAGGCTGTGAAATCTTCTTTGAACTTCAGTTTGCATCTCCACACTTCAATTTGCAGCAGTTCTAGGCAATTCACACTTCAAAATAACTTTGTGGCTTGGAAACTCAAAAAAGCATTCCAAAAGCTGGCCCTCCACGTTGGTGTACTTTTTCCTTAAAACATGAGCCTTTTGCACTCTCCAAGGTCCTACACAATGAATAAACAATATTCAACACTTTAACCTATTAGAGATTAGGTAATGCATGCATTCTAATTCTTGGACTAATCCTAGTCCCTTGTGTTCCCACGCTCCTCACTAACCAATGCAAAACAAAAGAAAGTCAACTTGCTATGGTTAAGCAAAGTCGACTTTCTTTGAACGAATCTCTTTATTTCTTGGAAGAAGAACAGTGAAGTGACATCCCCTTGGCTCCTCTCAACTGAAAAGCTTCTTGGCACAACTACAAATTTGGAGAAAAATTCTTCATCCACCCACTTGCATGTAGTGTCGAGGAGTTCTTGAACTTGATAAGGTACCTACGGGTAACCTTGCCGCTTGGCCCTTTCTTCTCTGTGTGGTACACAATTTGCTATGGTTGGACAACTTCCTCCATTTCTTCCACCTCTAGTGGTTCTTCTTGAATTGCAACTGTGGGCTTGTGTCCTTGATATTTCTTTAGAAGATTCACGTGAAAAGTATTGTGAATCACCCAATTTTCTAGCAGCTCTTGTCAAAATGTTACTTTGTGTATTGGTTGGTTGATCCTAGAAAGGTCTGTAGTAGTTGGTAGAGAGTTGTGGATACACCTTTTCTTTGCCCTTTTTCTTCTAAGCCTTCCTTTCTCAAACTTGAGAAGTACCCAATCTGCTTCTTGAAGGTTCATGTGTCTTTTGTGCTTATCCATAGCTCTTTTGTGCTTTTCTCTGGATCTTTCGATGGTTGTCTGAACCTGAGAAAAAGCTTTCTCTAGGTCTCAAATATATTGATACGTTGCAAAAATCTTAACAATATTGATCTATGGGTGCAAAATTGAGTTGTGTGAGATAAAGTTATCTGTCGCTCCTTTGGGGTCAAATGTGTTGGTCTCTTACTTTGCCTCATGGAGACAAAGTTCTCTAGCCTTTGGATTGGCCACTTTGTCTACCTCTAGCCAAAGTCTTTGATGGTTCTTTTGGCTTTTTTTTCTCCTTTGAGCTCTTGGACTTTTTGGGGCAGTTGGCAATCAAGTCCTTTGTTGTCCCGCATTTGAAACACTTGCCTTGTTTTTGGAAGGTCTTGATCTGTTTTGGAGTGAACTTGGACTTTTCTTTGTAGGGCTTTGGTTCACTCCTTGGCTTATGTGGCTGAGACTCTTTTCAAAACATTGTGGCATAGAGGGCTTATTCCTTGCTCCTCTTGTCCATTGTTCTTCTTTTCTTATCCCCCTTTCTTTCCTTTCTCAAAGGAAGGATAATCCTCTATGTATATGAGAAATGTAGTTGAAGTTGAGTGCAGAAGGTTCTAAATCTTTGTATTAGGTAGGATGTTTACAAAAGCTTGTGCTTTCTTGTGGTAATCATGCCCAATACTTCTACAGCTGTACCTCATCTAGGATTTCTTGAAGAGAAGAGACTTGTAAATACACATCCCAAAATCTCTTTTAGTAGGCTTTGATAGGCTCATCCTCATCCATGTGGAGGCCTTCCCATGTGATATGTACTTGATGTACAAACTTTCTTTAGTTATGTTGATGTTGGGAACTTTTCCAGCCACCATCTTTGCACTACATCGGGCATTGGCCATGTCTATGAGATGCAGACTCACCATTCAGAGCTTTGAGGATGCTCGATACCTCTCGATACCAAAAGCCATGTCAAATTAGCATACGAACTTCATAGCTTTCTCCGATTGTCCATAGGCTTCGTCATACTTGTTGGCATTTGGAAGCTACTCTTGCTTGGTTGATGACTCTCCCTTCAAAGCATTCAAATTTCCAATTGTCCATAGGCTTCGTCATACTCGTTGGCAATTGGAAGCTACTCTTGCTTGGTTGATGACGCTCCCTTCAAAGCATTCAAATTTCCACTCTCTTTGAAATCTTGGGTTGTCTTCACTCGAGGGAAGTGAAGAAGCGAGGATTACCAAAAAGCGAGCGAAGAAAAGCGAGCAGTCCCAAATAAGCGAGCAAGATTAAATAGGTTTCAAGCGAGCGAGAACCTCATCCAGCATCTTATTCCTCTCAATATCATTGGAACAATTGATGTGATCATAAGCAAATTAAACATATTCCAACAATGAAGGCATGCCTGAAACTCACAATTAACTTCTCTTTCATCCCCATACTATCAATTTGAGTCGTTGTGGAGGAGTAGAGACACAACAATACATAAAATTTGCGATAAAAAAAGCAAACACTACTCAGATTGAACATCCACACAGCAAGATAATGATAGATCACAATGTAGAATATATGACTGAAAATATGTAAACATGATCATGTGCTACATATACATATCATGTCTTTTACGCTTGCAGAAGATCATCCATACATTCGATCCAAAAACATGGAAACAGAACTAACTATGTCAAAAGAAAAAAAATACATTTTCATCATAAGGATTAATTTTGCTTAGTGAAAATACCTATGTAATTTGGACAATACCATGCTTTAAAAAACTTAGGGAGCCAAAAAAGGATTTTAGCCCTCCATATTTCTATTATGACCAATGTCTGAATGATAGTTCTATCGGAACTAGAAATGAATGCATCTAACCACTATGTTGAGTGCTCATCCAGTATCCTATAGACTATTATGTTAAAGTCAATACGTGACCACAAACTCAAGCATAAGAGGAGCATGATTCAAGTGAAATAATTGGCAAAAACACTCGGTAACTAGTATCCTACTGCATCTAACGAAAAATATGCACCAGGCATTAACAAGCTTTTATTTCCACCCGTATAAGCAAACTCATATCTTGTAGTATGAAAAACTTTAAGGAAAACATTTCACTTAATGCATCAGTTAAGCCAGTGACTACTCATCATGCACAATCAAACAATCATCAAGGAAAGTCTAGTCAAGCAAGTTGAAGCAAAAAACCAAATATCTATTCGGATCTATGCTGTGGTGTATCCGCCAACCATGAGTAGCAAAAGAACCTATGAAAAAAGCAAAATAGGGATTATGCCACTCTACCATGATCACTTCCATGCTACAAATAAGGGAATACATAGTCATTTTAGGGTACTTTTAGGGTTCATTCCCAACCACTAAAAAGAGAGCCAATGCTATCTATTTGTATTCATAAAATCTTTATGAACATTATCATGTTCAATATAAGGATAGGAGCTAGCTCAATGGGTGGTCTTAAACAAATATAAATACTATTCAAATTTTAACCTTATGCAAAAGCTTTTTTTAAAACACAAAGTAAAACTTGATTATACATATAGATGGGAATTAGGTCACCATTGTAAGTATGTATTTAGTAATTAAGTTGAAAATATTCCCTTAGAAAAATAGCTCAATCAACATAGTACCCATATTATATATCCAAAATTTACAAGATCTCATTCATACCATTAGATTGTTTTCATCACTTGTCATCAGTACTAACCTCAATTGGCATTATGTATTTGGGTCAAAATAGTTTTTAGTATAGGATATAATGGAGCAATACATTTATGTAATATCTAGTGATCATAGTTTCTAATATAGGATAAAATGGAGCATAGAGTAATGTTGTCATTCAAAAATGATAATATACCTTCCTTGACCATATACAAGTATCATGCATTCATAAAAAAAGTTAGTCATAAACTGCAATATAATGTGCCCATAATGCATGTACATTAAATCTTCACATGTTAGAATGTGAGAAAGGGAATAATTTAACTATGAAATCAGGGATCAATGTAGGAAATGGTCTTCTATGCACACATATATGCTAAGGGTCCATCTAATACAATATTGGAAATTGATGTGAGTATAAGTGTATGCATCCATCGGTGATGTATATGAGTGTATGCATCCATTTGTGATGTATATTGTTGTACTAATCCATGGTGCTTTACGGCTTGAGTTGTTTGTAGCGCAATTAATCACAACAATTTTGTATTTTTTAAAAGAAAAATGCCATAAACATTTCATGCTGCAAAATACACACAAAAAAATGGCATTTGTAGCATTAATCCAAGCATTTCCTACAAGCAATCTCCATCCCTCCCTTTCTTGCTTACTCTTTCGGCACCTCCACCCTCTTGTTGCCCTTCAAGACTGCCTCTTGCCTCCTCGCCTCCTTGCTTCCTCACCTCCTCACCTCCTTGCTTCTTTGCCTTCTCACCTCCTTGCATCATGCTTGTTGCTGGCAATTCCAAGGCTGTCCCTCCGCTCATTGGCGAGCTCCTCTACTCCTCACATCATCCTTCTCCTCATTTTGGTGTCTCTAATGAATAGCTTGGGGGTCTTGTTTTTGGAGGGGGGAAGCATAAGAATGGCAACACCTTAATGCGCTGTCATTTTTCGTGCTTTTGCCACCCAAAAACAAGACCTGCAAAGCCCTTGCTTAAGCTTGAATGAGCCTCTTGATTTTGGGCGTGTTAAGCCATTTTTGACCATTATACCCCCAAAATCAAGAGGCTCCTTAAGCAAGGGCTTTGCAATCAGATTAGGAATTGGCAAACTCAATTTGGGAATGGTCAGAAATACTTTGTCTTTGAATAATGCCTTGGATCATGGGATGGGGTCCCATGAACCTGCTGCCTATGACGACGAATGGTTCTGCCCTCGACTAAAGGTGACGTGTGTAGTAGTAAAAGGATAGCCCTCATGGAATCTCTAAGGGGTCTTGATTTTGGCCATGATTTGCACATTCTAGCACTTGAGCCATATATCAATTTCCAACACTTGAGGCATATAGTGGCTTTGCCCACGCAATGTTTCCAGCTGCAATCCAAGCCTCAAGCAATCTCATATTCTGTATCCAGAGACATCATGAGGGGTAGAGCCTCTTTTTGGTAGTCTCACTAGCAATATGTATTGAAAAAAAAATGTATTCAATTATTATATTCTTCCTTGCTATATGAATGCTCTTAATGCATCCAAATTGTAGAACTACTTCAATACTACTTCTTAGTTATATTGTATAATAACCTCCATATGTATGCTCGTGAGACAACAAAAAAGAGACCTGGCAACCCAAAAATGATAGTGCATTGATGCGCTGCCATTTTTGGGCTACTAGGCCTCTTTTTTAATGTTTCCTGAACATAAGAACAAGCACTTGTGTTCCTTACCTTTCTTTCCAATGGGGGTTTTGATTTTGGGGGTGTATGCCAAAAATTGATAAACAACATTATTTGATGCATATAGTTTTATTAAATCGATAAAATGGGCATGAAAACATCTAAATTGGCTCTTGCCATTTGATTTGATGTATGACATGACCCCATTTGGATTTGTAATTCCAAAGATATGGGGTCTTACTTTTAGGGCTTGAATGCCTAAAATAGGCAGCGCGCCAATGCACTGCCTATTTCATACATTTAGGCCTCAAAAGTAGGACCCCATGTAGGACCAAATGAGGTCCTACTTTTGAGGCCTAAATGCATGAAATAGGCAGCACATTGACAAGCTACCTATTTCAGGAATTTAGGTCCTAAAAGTAGGACCCCGTATCTTTGGACTTACAAATCCCAATGGGATCATGTCCTATATCAAATCGAATGGCAAGAGTCAATTTAGATGGTTTTCATGCCTGATTTCTCCATCAATCAAAACTGTATGCATAAATATATACATCAAGATATGCATCAATATATACATATGTATGTATGTATATATATATATATATATATATATATAGATACATACATACATACATACATACATACACATATAGATATATATGTATGTATATACATACATATATACATACTTACATACATACAGTAAAATGGGGGTCTTGATTTTGGGGGGGGTATGCCAAAAATTGAGGCCTTAAAAGTAGGACCCCATATCTTTGGACTTATAAATCCAAATGGCGTCATGTCATATATCAAATCAAATGGCAAGAGCCAATTTAGATGATTTTCATGTCCATTTTCTCCATATATCAAAATTGTATGCATCAATATATACATCAATATATACAAATATGCATCAACATACACATACATACATACATATATATATATATATATGTATGTATGTATGTATGTATGTATGTATGTACATGCATATATATACACACATACATACATACAAACATCAAAAGTAAGACCCCATTGGTTTCCCATGTCATGCATTTTGTTGTCTCTTGAGCATAACAACAAGCACTTGTGTTCTTTACCTTTCTTTGCAATGGGGGTCTTGATTTTGGGGGGGTATGCCAAAAACTGATCAACAACATTATTTGATGAATATAGTTTTAGTTGATGGAGAAAATGGACATGAAAACCATCTAAATTGGATCTTGCCGTTTGATTTGATATATGACATGACCCCATTTGGATATGCAAGTCCAAAGATACGGGGTCCTACTTTTAGGGCCTGGATGCCTAAAATAGGCAGCGCGTTAACGCGCTGCCTATTTTAGGCATCCAGGCCCTAAAAGTAGGACCCCGTATCTTTGGACTTGCATATCCAAATGGGATCATGTTATATATCAAATCGAACGACAAGAACCAATTTAGATGGTTTTCATGTCCATTTTCTCCATATATCAAAATTGTATGCATCAATATATACATATATGCATCAACATATACATATACATACATATATATATATATATATATATATATACATACATACATACATACATACATACACACACACACACACACACACACACACACACACACACATATATACACATATAGATATATATGTATGTATATACATACATATATACATACTTACATACATACAGCAAAATTAGGACCCCGTTGGTTACCTATTTCATGCATTTTGTTGTCTCATGAGCATAAGAACAAGCACTTGTGTTCCTTACCTTTCTTTGCAATGGGGGTCTTGATTTTGGGGGGGGTATGCCAAAAATTGATAAACAACATTATTTGATGAATATAGTTTTAGTTGATGGAGAAAATGGACATGAAAACCATCTAAATTGGATCTTGCCATTCGATTTGATATATGACATGACCCCATTCGGATATGCAAGTCCAAAGATACGGGGTGCTACTTTTAGGGCCTGAATGCCTAAAATAGGGAGCGCGTCAACGCGCTGCCTATTTCATGCATTTAGGCCTCAAAAGTAGGACCCCATTGGGTTGCCAATGGGGTCCTACTTTTGAGGCCTAAATGCATGAAATAGGCAGCGCGTTGACGCGCTCCCTATTTTAGACATTCAGGCCCTAAAAGTAGGACCCCGTATCTTTGGACTTACATATCCGAATGGGGTCATGTCATATATCAAATCAAACGGCAAGAGCCAATTTAGATGATTTTCATGTCCATTTTCTTCATATATCAAAATTGTATGCACAACATATACATCAATATATACATATATGCATCAACATATACATACATACATACATACATATATATATATATATATATATATATATATATGTATGTATGTATGTACATGCATATATATACATACATACATACATATAAACATTAAAAGTAAGACCCCATTGGTTTCCCATGTCATGCATTTTGTTGTCTCTTGAGCATAACAACAAGCACTTGTGTTCTTTACCTTTCTTTGCAATGGGGGTCTTGATTTTGGGGGGGTATGCTAAAAATTGATCAACAACATTATTTGATGAATATAGTTTTAGTTGATGGAGAAAATGGACATGAAAACCATCTAAATTGGATCTTGCCGTTTGATTTGATATATGACATGACCCCATTTGGATATGCAAGTCCAAAGATACGGGGTCCTACTTTTAGGGCCTGGATGCCTAAAATAGGCAGCGCGTTAACGCGCTGCCTATTTTAGGCATCCAGGCCCTAAAAGTAGGACCCCATATCTTTGGACTTACAAACCAAATGGGATCATGTCATATATCAAATCGAACGACAAGAACCAATTTAGATGGTTTTCATGTCCATTTTCTCCATATATCAAAATTGTATGCATCAATATATACATGTATGCATCAACATATACATATACATACATATATATATACATACACACACATATATATATATATATATATACATACATACATACACACACACACACACACACACACACACACACACACACACACACACACACACACATATATACACATATAGATATATATGTATGTATATACATACATATATACGTACTTACATACATACAGCAAAATTAGGACCCCGTTGGTTACCTATTTCATGCATTTTGTTGTCTCATGAGCATAAGAACAAGCACTTGTGTTCCTTACCTTTCTTTGCAATGGGGGTCTTGATTTTGGGGGGGGTATGCCAAAAATTGATAAACAACATTATTTGATGAATATAGTTTTAGTTGATGGAGAAAATGGACATGAAAACCATCTAAATTGGATCTTGCCATTCGATTTGATATATGACATGACCCCATTCAGATATGCAAGTCCAAAGATACGGGGTGCTACTTTTAGGGCCTGAATGCCTAAAATAGGGAGCGCATCAACGCGCTGCCTATTTCATGCATTTAGGCCTCAAAAGTAGGACCCCATTGGGTTGCCAATGGGGTCCTACTTTTGAGGCCTAAATGCATGAAATAGGCAGCGCGTTGACGTGCTCCCTATTTTAGGCATTCAGGCCCTAAAAGTAGGACCCTGTATCTTTGGACTTACAAATCCAAATGGGGTCATGTCATATATCAAATGAAACGGCAAGAGCCAATTTAGATGATTTTCATGTCCATTTTCTCCATATATCAAAATTGTATGCACAACATATACATCAATATATACATATATGCATCAACATATACATACATACATACATACATACATATATATATATATATATATATATATATATATATATATATATATATATGTATGTATGTATGTATGTACATGCATATATATACATACATACATACATACAAACATTAAAAGTAAGACCCCATTGGTTTCCCATGTCATGCATTTTGTTGTCTCTTGAGCATAACAACAAGCACTTGTGTTCTTTACCTTTCTTTGCAATGGGGGTCTTGATTTTGGGGGGGTATGCCAAAAATTGATCAACAACATTATTTGATGAATATAGTTTTAGTTGATGGAGAAAATGGACATGAAAACCATCTAAATTGGATCTTGCCGTTTGATTTGATATATGACATGACCCCATTTGGATATGCAAGTCCAAAGATACGGGGTCCTACTTTTAGGGCTTGGATGCCTAAAATAGGCAGCGCGTTAACGCGCTGCCTATTTTAGGCATCCAGGCCCTAAAAGTAGGACCCCATATCTTTGGACTTACAAACCAAATGGGATCATGTCATATATCAAATCGAACGACAAGAACCAATTTAGATGGTTTTCATGTCCATTTTCTCCATATATCAAAATTGTATGCATCAATATATACATGTATGCATCAACATATACATATATACATACATATATATATACATACACACACATATATATATATATATATATATATACATACACACACACACACACACACACACACACACACACACACACACACACACACACACACACACACACACACACACACACACACATATATACACATATAGATATATATGTATGTATATACATACATATATACATACTTACATACATACAGCAAAATTAGGACCCCGTTGGTTACCTATTTCATGCATTTTGTTGTCTCATGAGCATAAGAACAAGCACTTGTGTTCCTTACCTTTCTTTGCAATGGGGGTCTTGATTTTGGGGGGGGTATGCCAAAAATTGATAAACAACATTATTTGATGAATATAGTTTTAGTTGATGGAGAAAATGGACATGAAAACCATCTAAATTGGATCTTGCCATTCGATTTGATATATGACATGACCCCATTCGGATATGCAAGTCCAAAGATACGGGGTGCTACTTTTAGGGCCTGAATGCCTAAAATAGGAAGCGCGTCAACACACTGCCTATTTCATGCATTTAGGCCTCAAAAGTAGGACCCCATTGGCAACCCAATGGGGTCCTACTTTTGAGGCCTAAATGCATGAAATAGGCAGCGCGTTGACGCGCTTCCTATTTTAGGCATTCAGGCCCTAAAAGTAGGACCCCGTATCTTTGGACTCACAAATCCAAATGGGGTCATGTCATATATCAAATCAAACGGCAAGAGCCAATTTAGATGATTTTCATGTCCATTTTCTCCATATATAAAAATTGTATGCATCAACATATACATACATACATACATATACATATATATATATATATATATATATATATATATATGTATGTATGTATGTATGTATGTATGTATGTATGTATGTATGTATGTATGTACATGCATATATATACATACATACATACATGCAAACATTAAAAGTAAAACCCCATTGGTTTCCCATGTCATGCATTTTGTTGTCTCATGAGCATAAGAACGAGCACTTGTGTTCTTTACCTTTCTTTGCAATGGGGGTCTTGATTTTGGGGGGCTATGCCAAAAATTGATGAACAACATTATTTGATGAATATAGTTTTAGTTGATGGAGAAAATGGAGATGAAAACCATCTAAATTGGATCTTGCCGTTCGATTTGATATATGACGTGACCCCATTTGGATATGCAAGTCCAAAGATACGGGGTGCTACTTTTAGGGTCTGAATGCCTAAAATAGGCAGCGCGTTAACACGCTGCCTATTTCATGCATTTAGGCCTCAAAAGTAGGACCCCATTGTGTTGCCAATGGGGTCCTACTTTTGAGGCCTAAATGCATGAAATAGGCAGTGCGTTAACGCGCTGCCTATTTCAGGCATTTAGGCCCTAAAAGTAGGACCCCGTATCTTTGCACTTACAAATCCAAATGGGGTCATGTCATATATCAAATCAAACGGCAAAAGCCAATTCAGATGATTTTCATGTCCATTTTTTCCATATATCAAAATTGTATGCATCAATATATACATCAATATATACATATATGCATCAACATATACATAAATACATATATATATATATATATATATATATATGTATATGTATGTATGTATGTATGTACATGCATATATATACATACATACATACATACAAACATCAAAAGTAAGACCCCATTGGTTTCCCATGTCATGCATTTTGTTGTCTCATGAGCATAAGAACAAGCACTTGTGTTCTTTACCTTTCTTTGCTGCAATGGGGGTCTTGATTTTAGGGGGGTATGCCAAAAATTGATCAACAACATTATTTGATGTATATAGTTTTAGTTGATGGAGAAAATGGACATGAAAACCATCTAAAGTGGATCTTGCCGTTCGATTTGATTTATGACATGACCCCATTTGGATATGCAAGTCCAAAGATACGGGGTACTACTTTTAGGGCCTGAATGGCTAAAATAGGCAGCGTGTTAACACGCTATCTATTTCATGCATTTAGGCCTTAAAACTAGGACCCCATTGTGTTGCCAATGGGGTCCTACTTTTGAGGCCTGAATGCATGAAATAGGTAGCGCGTTAATGCGCTACCTATTTTAGGCATTCAGGCCCTAAAAGTAGGACCCCATATCTTTGGACTTACAAATCCAAATAGGATCATATCATATATCAAATCGAACGACAAGAACCAATTTAGATGGTTTTCATGTCCATTTTCTCCATATATCAAAATTGTATGTATCAATATATACATATATGCATCAACATATACATATACATATATATATATATATATACATACATACATACATACGTACATACATACATATACACACAGACACACACACACATACATACATACATACATTTATACATACATACATACATACATACATACAAACATCAAAAGTAAGACCCCATTGGTTGCCTATGTCATGCATTTTGTTGTCTCATGAGCATAAGAACAAGCACTTGTGTTCCTTACCTTTCTTTGCAATGGGGGTCTTGATTTTGGTAGGGTATGCCAAAAATTGATCAAGAACATTATTTGATGCATATAGTTTTAGTAGTTTTAGTACACATACATACATACATACATACATATGTGTGTGTGTACATACATACATGGATGCATGCATGCATGCATACATACATACATACATACATATTGATGCATATAGTTTTACTAGATGGGAAAAATAGGCCCTACTCCGATTTTTGTGGAGAGACACAACTAGACAAATAGAGCAAGTCCAAGGGGTCGCTGGGGACACCTCCCGACAAATGGAGATGCCCGGTATGCAATTTTAGCACCAATTTTGGGATGTAAGCTGCATAGTCATGTCCAAAAAAAGTTGTCAATTCTTGCATTAAATGTAGGGTGGTGAATATATGATATTCCGTCATGGGGCCGGAGAAGACGGAGGCAAAAAATTGAACCTCCAAAAAGACTTCTTTTACCAGTCTATGGGGACCGCAGCTCTTACTAGTGTTGAGAGTGGACAAGATAGCTACCATTGGTGTGATATGGGAATCTCCTAATCTGCAATTTTAGCACCAATTTTGGGATGTAAACTACATAGTCAGGTCCAAAAAAGTTGTGTCAATTATTGCATTAAATGTAGGGTGATGAATATATGCTATTTCATCAGGGGGCCTGCAGAAGACGAAGGGAAAAAATTGAACCTCCAAAAAGACTTCTTTTACCGGTCTATGGGGCCTAGCTCTTACTAGCATTGAGAGTGGACAAGATAGCTACCACTGGTGTGATATGGGAATCTCCAAGTCTCAAGTTTTGGGGTACATGAAATTAGATCATGCTAACGGTAACTCTAAGAGGTTCCAAAGGCAGGCAACATTCTTCATCATAGCTAACTCAAATGCAAGGCAGTGAAAATGCCAGGAGAGTTGCTAGGTAGCATTGATTTTGGGAAGGGATATGATGATACTTTGTTGTGTTATGTAGGATATTAATTTCCATTAAATTTGGGATATGTTAGATATAACTTCATAAAATCCTAAGTCATGAAATTAATACATTACAAGTTCAAGCATAAATAATAGTTGTGAAGTTAATGCATTAAATATTCAAGCCTAAAGAAGAATTAATCAAGACCTAATGCACCGTACCAGAGACTTTGGCCTTACCCTCATTCCATAGACTTGCCAACGTAAGGCCAAAATTTTCATTCTTAAGAATATGTGGAAAGACCTTACATTTGGCCCACTTTTGGCGAAAAAATTTCATTCTAAAGAATAGGTGGAGTGAAATTGTGTTTGATAAATACAAATCAATGCTCAAGTTTGGACATTATTAAATAAAGGTATCCTTTTGAAGATATTGGAACACATGAGAGAAATAATATTGAAGATACATGAATTTTTAGACATACTATTAAAGACAAATGAACATATAATGGATGAAATCCTATTGATGATACATGAATTTTCAATAGAACTGTTATTCAAAAGATTTGATGGATTAAATGTAGCTTTAATACATTATCCCTTTTACAAGGGTGTTTGAGTTTAAGGCTTGAAACATAAGAATAAATTTGTGTTGAAGCCTAGTGGTTTGTTAAGGATATGTGAAACTTGAAGTAAAAGTACTTACAATGGAAGGGATTATATCAAGATCCTATTAAGGACATGTGAACATATAGTAGAATAATTCTACATAAAATCAGTGGATCAAACTTAATGGCTCAAAAGCAAAAAGGGATGATGGTGCAACCTAGGGGCTACTCTACGGCACTATGGCAGCAATCTTTGTAGTTACTATCAAAGGTAGTGTAACTTTTTTGTCAAGGAAAGAGACGCGAATCACTCCACATGACCCAGATCTGTATGACCTAGGTTGCACCGACTTGTTTCTTTCATGGATAAAAAGTGACCCTTAGGTGATGCTATAGCACTCCCTTTTTTGGTCCATTATTATAGCACAATTGGGGCCTTTTGACCTAATACTAGCTACCCATCAAATATTTGTTGTAGATGTTAGGGGTAATTACCAAACTACTAGTGGTAGTTTTATCACCACCATTAGTAATTTTATTTGAGTGCTCCTTAATGGTAGTTCTCCTACTACTACATACAATATTACCAATAGTAGTCCTAATCCCAATGATAGTACACATAATATTATTATACCGTCCAACTTTAATCATCATTATATCTATGAATGCATATATATAGGTCTATCTATATCTATACCTATTTATTCGTCATCCAATACGTTTGCATTTATTTTTGGTGCTTTGCTTACTTTGAAACTAAAGATAATGTGATTTCATTATTGTTTGCATTGTTGTCAAACATGAGGAGCTGGAATGCATAAGAGTTGGGAGGCACATTATAATTTCTGTGCAGATTTGAGCCATTGAATAGCCTATTGATTCTGATTGTTTTCTTTCTTATTAAATCCTTAATTTGGTTATTTCACACCGAACATTGCCATATCAATTCTTTTTTTTTTTTCTTCTAGTAATGTCCTATCGCAGCATAGTCTAGGGTTGATCAAACAAGATAAATGGGTGCTCACATTTAATATATTTTTGAGAGTCAGAGGATAGTGGCTGTAGACTACAAAATCATCACTTTGAATAAATTTGGCAAGATTCTTCTGATAGAAGGAATAATTTCTATTGCACTAAAGATGAAAGAAAATTATCAAAAGGCTGATACAAGGCTCAAAATCACACTGGTGCTACTAGGCTTAATAGTCGTAGGCTAGTAGTAGTACTAGTGTATTTACTAAGTAGTGTGCATGCCTCTCCTCATTAAAATTCATAGTCTTCAAAAATATATAATACATAAGTCAAAATATTCTAATTAGTTTTATCATCCTAATGTTGAAATTGACTTAAATTCATAGTCTTCAAAAAGGTATAATACATAAGTCAAAATATTCCAATTAGTTTTATTGTCCTCATGTCGAAACTGACTTTCTCTTCCTTCGTCTCCTATGAGCTTCAAACCTTTAATCCATTAATCTCTCAAATAGTAAGAATGGTCTTGTATTAAGAGACGATGATATCTAAAGTGATCTACAAATACTAAGAATAAGAGGTGATGATATCTCAAGTGTTATACAAACTGTAAGAATGGTTTTGTATTAAAAGGTGATGATATCTCAAGTGTTCTACAAATAGTAAGAATGGTTCAAGTGTTCTACAAAAGTATTAGGTACCTCTTAGTGGCTGAAGGGAAGGAGTGATGATATCTCAAGTGTTCTACAAATAGTAAGAATGGTCTTGTATTAAGAGGTGATGATATCTCAAGTGTTCTACAAATAGTAATAATGGTTTTGTATTAGGAGGTGATGATATCTCAAGTGTTCTATAAAACTATTAGATACCTCTTAGTGGTTGAAGGGAAGGGGTTGGAAGTATGGGCAAAATCTCTAGGAACTACAGGATGGTTGCAAGAACAATTTTGAATGTCATAAATGTAAATGACACTTGGGTTTTTCAACATATGGGTGAACTATTTTTAAACATTTTCTTTCATGGTTGATAACACTTTTAATAAGAAGAACCATTTTAAATGTCATAAGTGTTGATGCAATCCCATGCTATGAAGTCTACAGAAAGTTTTTTTTCCCCTCATATGGGTGAAGTGATGTTTATGTTACTAAGTTCAACATATCAAGCAACGCATTTGTTTTGATTATTGAAGGAGTTTGATAATAAGACCCATTTCAAATGCAAAAGAATTGTTGTATCAGTAATAGAATCCGCTTTGGAGTGGAAATTCAGTTTCTTTCAAACCACATACTATTGTTGCATAATGTGAGTATGGCTCCAATTGGAAGTTAAGGTAGACTATAATTCGCAATATTGGTATAGTTACACATAGTAACATAAGTTTTATTTTCGACAATTTTCCCAAATACTGGTTTCCACAAAGATATGTTGAATACCTCGATAAGGAAATTGTGGAAAAGCTCGCTCGCTTTTTTGGGCCCGCTCGCTTTTCCTCGCTCGCTCTATCGACTGCCTCGAAGAAGCTAGCTTTGATACCTCTGAACTTATGTTTGTAGCTCCATACTGCACTTTAAAACCACTTTGATTTGTGGTTGGAAATTCGGAACAACAAAAAAGCTTCAGCGAGAGCGCTAGAATTGGAATCGCAATTGACGGAGAGAGTGAGACAGAGGTGGAGAGAGAGGAATCGGAGCGCTAGCAGCCACAAATAAGCCCCCCCCTCACCCAAAAAAAAAAAAAAAAACTCCCCTCCCCTCCCCGTCCCACTCTTGTCTCCCCCTCCTCCTCCCCTCCCACACGAATGCACACACACACACACACGCGTGCATGTTCTTTGAGGGTCTTTATTGCAATAGAAAGCTATTTGTCCAAGGCGGCTCACGAGGAGAAAGAACTGAGTACAAATCCCAACTAACTCAAATAGCTTAAGAGTTTCTTTTTTTATAATCTAAGGGGTAACCATGCTTTTCGGCTTTTGCCCTAGAAAGCTTGGGCTTTTAGCTAGGAAAAACTAGTTGAAGCACTTTTTCTCCATAAAAGGTGTCCCAAAAGGTGAATTTCTCGAAGTGGGCTCTTCCAAAAGATGGTCCTTCACCTTAGCTAACCCGTTAGAGGTTAGCTAATGCATGTATTCTAGTTCTTGGAGTAATCCTACTCCCTTGTGGGTGTCCCCATGATGCTTACTAATCAATGCAAAACAAAGGAAAGCAAACTTTCTCTAGTTATTTAAAGTCAGCTTTCTTTGACCAAAGTCAACAAATAAAAGGTTCCTCTTTATTTCTTGAGAGAAGAACAATTTCGTAGCAGAAAGTGCTATAGCTTTTGTTCCATCATAAATTGTTTTTTAGTTTATTTTTAAACTATTGTAACTAGTAAAGTAAAACTATTGTAACTATTTTTAAACTATTGTAACTAGTAAAGTAAAATTATGGAAGTCATCTAGTAAAGATTCTTTATTGAAGTTGACCATGTTTAATAATAACTACTTAAACTTGCCTGCTGCTTGTTGGACTTTACATGCTCTACGATTTACATAGTCGTAATACAAACATGGTTTTTTGCTTATAGACATAAACTGAGTTTGATAGGCATATGTTGATTTTGTGCTTTGCTGGACTCACTTAAAACCATGTGGATACCCAAGCTTAGGTAATGGAATGCCATTGGAAAACATGTGTATTTGCTATAGCACATTCTTTCCTTCTTTTTCTTTTGCCTTTTCTTTATTTTTCTTTCCTTTTTAGAGGATGTTTATTTTTGCAATATGATAAATGTCATTCCCTAGAAAAGACTAGAAATAAATTTGTCATGTTGCAAAGAGAAAGCATCCCCTAACAAGAGGAGAATAAGAAAGATAGCTATATGATTTTTTAATGAAGCATTTTACCAGCATTTATCTTTGTAAATCAAACATTATTTTTATTTCAATGGAGTAGTTGGTCGTTGCTCTAACCAAAACCTTTTCTACTTCATGCCTTGCTTGCTCAGGCTCTTCTTGGCTTCGACTTTGGTGGCTAGTTGGATGCCATTCAGTCTAATTGTTGGAGGTTGGAAGTTTTAAATGAGAGTTTGGAGGCTAGTGAGTAAGTTTACAACAAACTTATTTGAGAAAAGTGGGCTCAAAATTTTTGGATGGTTTATATATGGGGGTGCTTAGGATTTGCTGCCCTAATGGGTTGTCCATTGTTAGTTCACCACCCTCGCATCTCTCCTTTCCATCATAAGGCCCTCGTAGTGCAAGTGTGGCTACTTAATGATGGACTTTATTGAGAGTTTGTGACCCATTTTGGCACTTCCATTCATCAAGATTTTGCCTAATTGCACCGTTGACCATGATTTAATGTGTAACGGCTCTTTGGGATTCGTGCTAATGAGGTGATCCTCTGGTTCAAACACCTGAAGGTTGAACACTAGCTGGAATGGAGTGTGCTTCGTTATGACCTTGAGTGTTGTTCAATATGCCCATAATGTTATTTCAAGCTTGTGATCCTAATCACGCTGGTGCTCATTCAACGTCTTGTGAAGAATCGGCTTAAGCATCCGGTCTGTTGCTTTGCCTTGACCATTCACATGCGCATAGTATGTTATTGATTTATTTTGAGGAATGAGGAATTCCTTCTTCATGATGTTAATGATCAAATTAATGAAGTGAAGACACCCAAATCTTTAGATGATATTCTCATAGAATAATCTTGCACTTCTTTGGGTTGCATTGTTCATCAAGGATGTTGCTTCGCCCATTTGGTGACAGAAATAGTTGCCACCATATTTTTGTTTGGATGTGTGTCTACCTTGAACGGACCGATGAAATCCAATCCCCATTTTTGAGTACTGGCATTTGGTCTTAGAAGGTTGGCCTTCAAGTTCATTGACACACATCGCAATGCTTGTTGTGTTTTGCAACATTAGCATATATAGTGCTTTGTCATAATCCTAAGATCTTTTGTATTGTGACTTCCGTGGAGAAATGGCCATTGGCCACACCTTGATATGATTTCTATTTCTTGCAAAAAGATGCATCGTTAAAGGACCATGCGCCCCTCTTTTTGGTACAAGTAGTCACCTATCAACGTATACTTCCAAGTAATCACCTTTCTCATACAAGTAGTCACTTTAGTGTACACTTTTAAGATTTGAGGGCAATTCTTCGCCGTCCATTCATGCTTGCATCTTTAGGGAATGTCGTCGTTTTATAGGTATTGCATGATCTCTTTGTGCTTACTTTGTACATTGGTAATAGGAACATGCCAGTGTCAGGAAGAGTATCTTTGGTATGAGGTAAGTAATCGGCTTCGTACTGTAACAAAGTGGGTTTGTGGATCATATTGAAGTTTAAGTCTTTGAGCAATAGCATCCACCGGATCAATTGTGGCTTCATCATACTTTTATTGATTGGGTAGAGCAATGCTTGATGATCTATATAGAAGATGAATGCATTGCCTAAGAGAAGTGCCAAAATTCGTGGATACTATACACCATCCCCATCGCCTTTTATTAGTTGCTAAGTAGGTTATCTCTACCAATAAGAACATTTGGCTCACGTAGTAGATTATGAAATCCAATTTTCCTTTGAGTTGAACCAAGATGGTCTCAATCAATCCCAAATGCATCTATATGCACATGGAAGATCAAATTCTAGTCTGGCTTTCTAAGGATAGGAGCCTTATTGCCATCGCTTGCAACATATGGAATGTTTCACTCTATTTAAAATTCATATATGCTCTTGTTAGTTGATGAAGTGGTTCAGCTACTCCCAATAACTTTTTGATGAAGCATTTGTAGAACCTAAGAAAACCCACCAGTGAGTGTACTTCATTGACATTGGCTCCTTCATCTTTTGAACGGCATGAATTTTTATTTTTCCATCATGATGCCTTCGCTAGAACTTGTGCTTCCTTGAAATATGCCTAAGAACAAATAGAATACACACTCTTATGGGTTGAGGGAAATTTGTCTTTTCCTGTATTTTTAGAATACCTTGTGCATACATTCCAAGTATGTTTGCTTCATGCGTTAAACGTGGCTAATGCATCACTTTACTTGAATATGTCCCCATTTAATTATGAAAGCCATATTTCCTCGATTAGCATTAATTTAATTATACCCAATGTATCCGAATACATATCATGCTTTGGTACCTTGTCCACGATGGTGCCCATGAGTGGTCATGCAAATGGGTCTTTGCTCATTCAGCTTTTGATAGTTGACATAGACTTGCAAGTTCCCATAACTCTTTGGCAATCTCTTCGGTCAACCTAATACATAAATCCTACCTTCAATAGTTGGTCAACCTTGGCCTTTACCAACTTGGTAATAGCCAATCACTTTGTTCAACTTAATAAATAAATCCTACCTTCAACAGTTGGTCAATCTTGGCCTTTACGAATGTGGCATAGTTGGAATTCATTTGGTATCTCTACAATCAATGTGTTTTGCATATGGAATGAGAGGGATTTGGTGTTGAATCAAGCTTGGAGGGCACTCTTAGGTGAATACATATTTGTACCTCATCAAGTGTACTTCTATTTCTTTGAGGAATTCGCCAAGGAGCTCTTCGTTTATTTGGATCAACTTTGGCACTTTCTTGATTCTACATTAATTTCTATGAATTTCTTGGCCTTCAATAATTTCTTGGTTTGTTGGTTCTTTTGGACTTTTCTTATCCTTTGTGGCCTTTGGGTTGGGAATGCCATTTGGAGCTCTTTGCCTTTCACTAGCTATTCAATTGCTACCAAGATTGTGTCAATCATTGAGATTGGCACAATGTTGAGGTCAAGTAGATTTTCCTCAATGTCTAAGGAATTGACAATTAGCACGCTTGGATAGGAAATGGATTTCCATTGTAGTTCACAGCAGTAGGAGAGAGGCCAATTTTAGTCCCAAAATTTGGCTTACAATAACTTACCACAAGTGAGCACTTACAGCTAGATCTAGCCTATACACCATACTAGAGGTTCCATGCGCCGGGATAGTTGGTGCTATTGACCATTTGACATTGATGACATGCCATCCTGTACCAAATGAGGTGAGGCAAGAGATGACGTTTCAACACTATGTCACCATGAGGTGAGATACATTACTTGGGCATGGAGGTGCAATTATGTCCCAAAAGATGTCAAGAACAAGCTCAAGGTGGACAAGTTTAAAGGGGACACTTGAACTTCTAATGAGCTAGAGGAGTGGATTGAAAAGGTAGAAAATTACTTCTTCTTCCAAACTTGACGAGGAGGCTATCATCTTTGATTGCAGGATTATGCCCATACTTGGTGGAGCTACATGAGTGATTCCTTGCATAGACCAACCACATGGGTGTTATTTAAGAGGTTGATGGTCACCACTTTTGTTTCCCCTCGCATCCTATGGTAATATTTGTCTTACTTTTATGCATTGGCACATTGGCATGGTCCAGAAGTATTTATAGCAATAACTATGGAGACGTTCCCTCTTTGAGCATGACATATCAGAAATGAGAAAGTTTTTGTGATATTTAGGGATTTAACCCTTTAGTGTGCATGATCATGAGCCCCAAAGGATCGCACTTTGGGGCTAAAGTATGCTTAGCTAAGGGCAACTGTCATGGAAATGCATTAGAGTTGACAAGAAACCTAAAATGTTTGAATGGCACAATAAAAATGTTGCAATAGCCCCATTTTCTAGGTATCTATTAGTTTTTGGTAATAGTATATCTTATGCAAATCCACTCAAATAGCTAAATGGAAGATTTGCAGCAAAGACAAAGTTATACCCCCAAAAAAGTAGATATTAAGAAGCATATTAGAGCCATCATGGGGACATCAAGAAGTAGAAAATTTGTGCTCAAAATGTGTCGGAGAAGTGGAGTCCTGAGCAGAAGGAAATACACAAGATGAGAAATGTGAGGGCAGATAAGGTAAGCATGACATTAGGGGAGATGTGGGGTCAAAAACGGCCTCATAAGGGGAGGACTAGGTAATTGGATTATTCCCCTAATTACAAGTGAGAAGGGCATGGTGGGTTGTATTAAATGTGATTTTTGATTATAAGGATGGTATGGTAAGTAGATAGTGCCATTTTTTAAGCTTGTAGGGACTGCCCACCTACAATCAAGGACAACCCTTAGATCTTGTATAGATATAAGGCCCAAAGAAAGGGCGGGGCTGCCGCAGGAAGGGTATCCCTTAAATCTTGTGAAGATCTAAATTCCCAGAGAAAAGTAAATGGGCAAGCAAGTGGCACGATTTGAATTTTTATCCAATGATTCGCACACCGTGCATTTTTCCACCGGTAGACCTGATCTTGCATCCCATGGTCTACATTGCTTCTATCACATAGCACCTTTTTAATCCATTAGATCTAGATAGATCTAATGGCCCTCAACCCCAACCACCATTCTTAAATGATCCTCTTTGTTACCATTAGATCTAAAGTAGATCTAACGGCGGTCTTAAGGCCTTCAATCTCACACCATTGGATTCGACCTTGATCCAACCATCTACAAAACACCACGAGATGTGCAAAAGGATAAAAAACCCTTTACTTAGATAATTTGAAGGAATTTGGGGAACGTAGTAGAAGGGTGGCAGGACTCTCCACTAATGAGAGGCCTTTCTAGTTTCCTACAAATATTAAATGTTGGATCCTTCTCATTGGTGGATTGCTAATTTTTTTATTAGAGAAAGGATTTATCTCCTTAAGTAAAGGGCCCTTTTTGACTCCAAATGTCCCCTAATGTGTGGAGTTTTTAGATGATGAACAAGATCTCAAGGATACCTTTAAGATTCTGATGTAACTTACAAGTATTCAAATAATGCTGACAATGTAGATCAAACTCATAAGAGTGGAGCAAGATATGTTGCATCTTTAGCCTTTACCAAAGTGTCACCATATGACTTGGAGTGTGTGTGACTGACAAGTAAAATTCATGATCACAATAGAATCACCTTTTAGCCCAATGCTTATACTTTGTGTCTATTTAGTACAAGCATCACATTAATATGCCATTCCATGCTATTGAAAATTGTTTTGACCAATTGAAAGCATTTTCAAACTAGGTTCTATATCGAGAGATTCATGGAATCTTTAAAATGAAACCCCTCTGGTGAGATTTGAATCAGTACTCCTAGGAATCAAAACAAGACAATTGGTAGGTTTAATGGACTTACCTCTATTGAAAAACTATCTTACATGGATTCGACCGAAGGTTGTGGAGAAGCGTTGTAGCTTTCGCTCAATTCTATGAGAAGGTTATGATGTGGAGTGGCTAAAGGTGATAGCCAGCCAATTCGCTAATAATGATGATTTAATGGTTTAAACTGTTGAGGATGGTGTAAATTACACCATACCTCTAGGGAATAGGGGAAAACCCTAACCCTAACGGGTTCACATGTACATCTTCATGTTCATGTTCAATACAATTTAGTGTACAAGTAGGTATATCGTGTGCAATCCTCTCTCTCTCTCCCTCTCTCACTTCCGCTATCCTTGTAACAAAGCCGCGATGGTGCTCCCACTCCCTTCATGAGTGTCAAGCCCTCCTTCCGCACGAGGCATCCTTCTTCAAGAGAGTTTTCCGTTGAGAGAGAGAGAGCGCAAGCCCTTGTCCCATAAAGGTAGAAAGCCCTCTTTTGTTAGGCATCTTCTTCTCTTTGAGAGTTCCATCTTATAGAGCTCTTTCTTCTCTTTGATTTGCTTCAAAGATCTCATCATTTCGAGCTATGGGGAGAGAGATATGGTCATTTTTGTTGGGATAAATGTGATCAAGGGCTTGCTCTAAGGTGCATGTGTGCATCTAGGGGAGTCACATGTGTGTGTGTGTGTAGTGGAAGCACACCTAGTGCTATGAGGTGTCTAGTCTATGACATAAGTGGTGATGTAAGTACAAAGGCCCCCACATGGGAGGTTCCTTTGATTTAGCTAGTTCCACTGATATAGGGGTTGATTGCCATTGATGTAGGGGAGGTGCCTACACCTTTCTCTCACTTTGTATAATGAAGGATCTTCCTTCATCTCAATACACTTTGATTTTGCCTCACTTGAGCTCTCTCTTTGTGTCATCATGCATCTCTTTTATCCCACTCACTTCTTCATTTGGTATCACAGCTGGTAGGCTCTAGAGAATCCACTTTGGTAGTGCCACCTCAACATCTTCTTTCCATCACCTCCATTTTGAAGCTCTCTCTCCCTTCCTCTTTAGAATTTGCTAAGCTCCATTCTCTTCATCCTGTGCGCCATTTGCAAAACCCTTTGAACTGAAGCTTCTACCCTCTGGGGCGCACCTCTAGCTCAGAGCATTCTTCTAGATTTGGTCTCTGTCGCCCGTGCTGACCCAAACAGAGTGCATTGCGACTATTCGTCAAATTGCCTACCTACAGAGTAGAAGACATCCTGCCCTTCAAGCACAAGTTAGGCAATGCCTAGAGCTTGTTGCTAGTGAAATATGAGCTCATATAGTCCACTGGTTATAGAGAATTCATCAAAAGAACAGTTGACTTTGGAGAGACTCTCACAGGCAATGTGGCACACTATTTTGCCCCTCCTCTACTGTGCTTACTCTCTGGGATAAAGACTTCATTCCAGCTTACAAAGCCCAAAATATGAAGATATGTGGAGTGAGAATTCAAGCGTCCAAGTTACTCTATTTCCTTGTAAGCAATTTTTACAGTTTTTGAAATTTGATGCTAGAGTAAATGCTAAGATGATGCTTGAGGTATGAAGTGGTGCTAAACTACAGTTTAGAGAATACAATGTCAGTTTGTAGTTTAGTTGGGGCTTATCTCTTGTCAACATGCCAAGCTCTCAATGTTCTTCCAATGCTAAGCACTTTAAGAAGACTACAAAAAGGACAAAGTTCAAGGTAAATAAGACCCCGACCAAGAAGCTTTGGGAGAAGCCAACTGGGTATGCATATGCTAAACAACTAGGCTTTTTGAGTTTATCTCTAGAATCTACTTTTTTATGGTGAGGGAGATTTCTTTGTTCAACAAGATTAGTCATTTTGTAAGAGAGTAGACACTACTTGATAAAGGCAAGACCCTCTCATGGCTACCTATAAAATTGACAAGTTCCATGGCCAAGGATTTCACACTTGGCAAATGAAGATAAAGTTTGTGCTTATGAAAGAGAATTTGTGGGACTTGGTCACAAGTCAGGAACTCAATCCTCTCAAGAAGGTGAATCAACCACAGCCAAAGGTAAAATTGACTCTTCTTCTACACCTGTAGATGCAAAAAGGATAGAGAAAGATTATGCAATAATTGCATTAGGTTTGGGAGATGATTATGTGCATCACATTTCAGATTTGGAATCCCCTTTTGAGACATGACATAAGCTAGATGTATTATTTGGTGCTAGCTCTCATACTTCTAAATTGAATTTGAAAAGTAAGTTCTTTGAACTTAAGATGGATAGAGACAATGTTGCATTGCAGCTCATGTTAATACTTTGAGGAGTTTTATGACACGATTGGCCTCAATTAACTCTCCAGTTACTGAAGATGATGCTATGGTTGTGCTCTTGAAGAGTATGCCTCAAGACAATGACTATGTTATGACTACTTTGAAGAATCTTCCCCAACCCACACTGGAAGGCATCATCAGTGCTTTACAAGAGGAGGAAAGAAAGAACACTTCAAGAATGGATAAAGTACACATAGAAGCACTTGCAGTAAAGTTTTCATCAAATAATAGGTACAAGGCATGCAAGCATTGTGGGAAAAACAATCATCTTGAGAAGGATTGTTATAAAATCAACCCTTGCACTCATTGTGGCAAGAACAATTATTCAGAGAATTTTTGCAATGAGAAAAAGAAAAATATGACAAATCTGGTTGAAGAGAGAACTCCAAATGAAGAATCAAACTTTGTGGTAGAAGACAAGGACTTTGCTTTTTGAGCACTTTCTCTTTGAAATTTTGTTTATCATCACTTAGTCAAATTTTGAGGTTCTTTGCATGGAGTAGTACTCCAAAAAGAATGTCATGTGTTTTGTCGTTTGTAAAACACCTCTAGTGACCATATGATGTAGGCCATGTGATATGTGTGTTTGGTCTATCCCATTTTTGTAAACCTTGACCCTTGGGCACCTTTGCTAGCATGAGATCCCAGCCATAGATTTATCCTTGACCACCATGAGATGGCATGAGAAACTATGTGACTAGATGTATCCTTGACATATCAAGATGCAAACACTTGAGGGGGGGTATGTTGGGATAAATGTGATCAAGGGCTTGCTCTAAGGTGCATGTGTGCATCTAGGGGAGTCACATGTGTGTGTGTGTAGTGGAAGCACACCTAGTGCTATGAGGTGTCTAGTCTATGACATAAGTGATGATGTAAGTACAAAGGCCCCCACATGGGAGATTCCTTTGATTTAGCCAGTTCGATTGATGTAGGGGCTGATTGCCACTAATGTAGGGGAGGTGCCTACACCTTCCTCTCACTCTATATAATGAAGGATCTTCCTTCATCTCAATACACTTTGATTTTGCCTCACTTGAGCTCTCTTTTTGTGTCATCATGCATCTCTTTTCGTGTTGAGGTTCCTTCTATGAGATAGAGAGGTTCACTCTGATGTATTCTCTGAGAGATTTTTGGATTCTCTATGACATTTGAAAGGTCAATTTCCATGTTTTTTAATCAAAGAGTTGTGTACCCTGAGAACAATACCTGAGCTTCAAACTAAGGCTCAACTACTGCATCTTCAATAGGCAAGCTAGATTCCATCAAAATATTTGCCACGCCTCAGAAGCAGCTCGGACGGTTTGACAATGGCCTAGCCTCAATGATGAGTAGCTAGCCGAGATGCTCCAGTGCCTCAAATTTTTAGAAAGCTCACCGAACTCCAATAGTGGCTGTAACATCCTAGCCATTAATAGTGACTACAGAGCTCCCCCTTCCACCATACTCCACACACCACTTTTTAGCTTTCTTTTGAGTTTTCTTTTCAGTTTTGGATGCCATCATATGCACCAAATGAGATCCACAAAAAGGTCTTGTACATGCACCCTCTACTTACCTAGTTAAGAGGGGGTGCTGAGGATGGTGTAAATTGCACCATACCTCTAGGGCATAGGGGCAAATCCAAACCCTAACCCTAGCCCTAAGGGGTTCAAATGCATATCTTCATGTTCATGTTCAATACAACTTCATGTACAGGTAGCTATATCCTGTGCACTCCTCTATAGCATATGCTCATATGCTCATATGCTTTTCCCCTCTCTTTTTCCTTCTCTTTTCTCATCTTCCTTATCTTCTTTTTCCCCTCTCTTATTTCCTCTCTTTCATCCTCTCTTCTATTCTTTTCATAAGCATATGCATTTGCTTATGCTTATGCTCATATGCTTATGCTTATTCATGAGCATATGCTCATATGCTCATATGCTTTTCCCCTCTCTTTTTTCCTTCTCTTTTCCCCTCTTCCTTTCTCTTCTTTCTCTTCTTTTTCCCTCTCTTATTTCCTCTCTTTCATTTTCTTTTATCTTCTTTTCATAAGCATATGCTTTCTCTCTTTTTCTCTTTTTTCCCCTCTTTTCTTCTTTTCTCCTCTCTTTCGAAAGGGTAATTTTGTAACAAACAATGTTGTATATCTTTGACATGTATATGCTTCTGTCGCTCGGCTCATTTGAGCAATTTTGTATCATTCTTTTCACAAAGGAAATTTTGTAACAAACAACATTCTTTTGAATTACTTTAAAAAAAACATTATGGGGAAAAATAAGGCTTGCTGTGGCCCTGTTTAGCCCCACTAATGTTTTTTTAAAGCTTTTGTTAATCATTGCTATATAGCGACGTTTACCAGTGTCGCTATAAAGCGATGCTTATATAGCGACCATACTTTTTCGATGCTAATAGCAATGTTTTTGCACCTGTAAAAAAAAATTTTGTGTAAAAAAGGTCGATATTTCCATCGGAAAAGGGCCTGTGCCTTGTAGTGATTGTTAACTTGCTTACAATCTCATACACTATTTAAAAGAGATTGTGATTGTAGAGTAAATTCCATTTCAATCATCTTGAAGATCTCATCTCTAAGTACATATGCACCATTATTTTTGGATTTTTTGGAATTTATATATTTGTGGTGTAAAGCATTGGCAAGTTATGTGTTGATTGTGAGAAGATTAATTATTGGTCACTCCACGGTTGATCTTTGACTCTTCATATGCCATGCAATGCCACTTGGTGTTCATACTATCAATAGTCACACTTACTACGTGTGGGAGCCACCAATCATGGACTACTAATCACCATCCAAGTGTCCACATCATCCAACCAATGAGTTGCAAGGAGATCACTTCAACTAAGCCAATCATCTAAGAACTTTGAACCTCAAATCCAAGAACCCTCCCCATGAAGGTCATATTCCAATAGCTGCTTGTGCTAATAGAGTGCTTTGTGTAGCGCACTTTTCAAAGCAACAAGCACTCTAACTTTGTCAAGTTATTAGAGAGATTAAAAAATGTATCCCAAACTCAAAATTATATATCTTCATCAATTAATGGGAGCAAGGAAAATGGTAATAAGGGGGTTTAGCCATCATTACTCTGTGTGTGTGTGTGTGTCCCTCCTCCCCCCCCCTCTCTCTCTCCCTTATCCCTGTCTTTGTCTCTGTCTCTATCTCTGTCTCTGTCTCTCTCCAACCTCGAGACTATATTATCTACCCTTGTCTTTGTGTAATCCTCATGCTTACATCTACTCATTACATCTTACCCCCACCCCTTCTCCTCCTCCTCTCTCTCTCTCTGTCTTCTCTCACCACCCCCTTTTTCTCTATTTTGATGGATTTTGTGACTATTTTGATGGTGGGATAAACCAAACCTCCTATTGCATGTTGACATAGCATGCACCACTGGTTGCCTAGGATAAGCCATGCTTCCACATGTAACTTAAAAGAGTCCTATCTTTTGAGGGGCTCTGTGGCCCTAAAATCTCTTTGGCAATACCCTTGCCCCCCTAATGTTATTCACACCCTATGTTTCAATTGTGTTGAGCTAGCTCTAATTCACCTCAAAACCCCATGGTTCTTTATTTGAATCCCTTCCCAAAATGCCATGAAAGCTCTAAAAATCTCACCATTTGTGTGTTTCTCCTATTACCTCCATTGTGCTTGAGTGGTCTTTCAAGTCTATGTTGATTTCCAATTCTAAGGCACCATAAGAAGTCACAAGAGATTCATGATAATTGATGGGTGGGTTTGGATTGCATTTGGAATGTTGTGTTATTAGATTGATGCAAAATATGTGAACTTAGTTTCCTCATTTCTTGTCCTCCTCAAAGCTACTATTGTGACGTTATGGTATTAGATTGATGCAAAATATGTAAAGTTAGTTTCCTCATTTCTTGTCCTCCTCAAAGCTACTACTGTATGTGCATGTCTACTCTCCTTCAGGCATCGTAGTAGTCAATGATTCTATCTACAGTGAGAAATTGTGTTTGCTAGATGTACTAGGGAGAAAGAAGAATTCTAGATTCTACTTGGTGAATGTGAGTTGAAGCTACCTGCTGGAGTGGAAGAACTGCTTCTGCAATTTGCATGGGCAAGTGACAAGCAGTCAATCAAGGCTTTCCATTGCAATGGGCAAGTGACAAGTAGTCAATCAATGCTTTCCATTGCAATGGGTGAGTAGTCAATCAAGGCTTTCCATTTCAATGGAGAATTTGATCAACCTTGTCAATCGAATAACAAAGAGCCCACACAAAGTTGGGTGATTATGTTGTGTTAACATAGTTAAAATGTCTATTAGGATATGGATAAAATATATATGAACCAAAAAGGTATAGGAAAAAGGGTCGTAACCATTGGGATCAGCTATAACTAAAAAATGGGTAATCTGCACAGGGAAAGAGGAGAGAGTATTAGAATAGTAGAGAAGAGATGCATTGGAATGAATGTGTTCAAAAACATTAATGAAATCTAAATGATTGTCTTCTCGTATTTACCTGTTTATTGAATTACCTCCGCTTATCTATTTTTTGAACTTTCAAATTAAAATGAGAGAGAGAGAGAGAGAGAGAGAGAGAGAGAGAGAGAGAGAGAGAGACTTTCCTATTATGCTTGAATTCATAATGCTTCTGATTAAGATGAGAGATTACACAAACACATTAATTCTTTACCTTGCAACCTGTTCCATCTAAACTAAATGTGGAGTACTCAACCCCACTAACACTGGCAATCCTGCAGGTTCGAAAACTCAATCAAGTTTGGTGACTGGAGGAATGGATGAATGCCAAACCCACGCTGTTGTAATGGCAGAAGGGAATGGTGTGCGCCTCATGAGCATCAGCGTTGACACCTTTGGAGATCGAGATTGATGTTGAGATTCAATTAATTTCTTAGGGAACACATGGAGAAAGACGTGAATACAATCAAGAAGGCGACATCAAAGACCAAAAAGCTTACAACTTGTCACCCACAAAGGAATGGGCAATTGGAGACACTGAATAAATTTCTAATGGAGAGATTGTACAACGAATTTGTCAAGAAGGACCACTACCAGATGGAATTACAAGCACTATTTGATGAAGATTTGTAAAGCTGAAGTAAGAACGACGGTTGTAAAAATGAAGATAATTTTTCTAAAAATATGAAAATTCATAAAGAAGTGAGTTCTAACATCTCCGATAATCAATAGAACAGGTATGGTTTCGGAATTATTTGGAAAACCTAATAAATGAAAAACAAATGTGGGCATGGCACAACACATGTAGGATAATGGAGGAAAGAAATGATGAAGATCCCATATCACAAAGAACACGTCTGCACATTTGACTCCAAAGAGAGTGTAACACAATAGCAAAACAAGGAATAAAAAATCATCAGTGGTGAAATTGACCCTGAAATCCCACTAAGGGCAGAGAACTGGGTCCAAACAACATTTAAGGAGGATGACCAGGCACAGAGCCCAAAAGAACAATTTAATATTCATTCAAAGATTGCTACAACACTGGGTTTGGATGAGTTAGATTCGAGAAGGACTAATTGTTGCATTCCTATCAATTTGTTCAAATAAAGTGGAACAAACATTGAGGGTATACTAGCTGACCTTCCCTCGAGGATCTCGACTTTATTACTCTAGAAGACCTCCAAGGAGTAACGAGTGAAGACAAAAGAGCAGAAGAAAATAATCAAGAATTGGATCAAAACCTAGACGAAGAAAGAGATACGGACATAGAGCCAGAGTGAGACGAATTAAATCCAAAAGCTGTACAAAGTGATGAGGAACAAGACATAGACACAGAGCCGGATTTAGAAATCAACAACCATAGATATTACACAATTCCAAATAGCCCATGAGAGGAGGGTGAAGCACCAAATGAAGGAGCACCAAAAAGTCCACTGAGACTTCCACAACCACCGGTACCACCAATGGCACACCCTAATGTGTCCAGTTTGAAATGTAAGTTATCAGAATTCCGAGGAAAAGAGAAGGAAGATCCGGAGAGTCATATGGCTCGGTTCAAGACACGATGGTAGGAAAGATGCTTCAAGAAAAGCTCCAATAGCTCACTGGAATGCTTGCGGGTAAAGTAATGAGATGGTTCACGCCATATGGAGTGGCAAATTTTACAACATACGATGAACTCAAAATGTCATTTCTGGAAAGATTCAAAAAGGAGAAGACTCCAAGTGATGTTTGGGAAAAGTTGAGGGAATTGAAATAGAAAAAGCTATCAGTGGAGTATTATGCTAACCAATTTCTCAATTTGAATGCAAGACTTAATCCTACTTAAAGACCAATACCAGAAACAATGGTAGAATATTTCTGCAAGGGACTGCAGTCAAATATCAGAGGCGCTGTTGGTGGCATGGCTATTTGAAACTAGAACCAACAAAGAAACTGGGGACCAAATTCTAAAGAATGTTGATACTATCAGGTATCAGAAGATCACAGACCGGGACCGAATTGCCCATTATGGGTGAAGCATCGGTTGGAGAGGGGGTTGACAATCAAAAGATACCCACCTCAGAAACAACAACAAAATCAACAACAACCTCAACCACCACCACAGGCCAACGCGGTAATAATTCAGAAACTATTAAAAATCCCACTGCGCAGAGGGATGTGCTTGGCAAAGAATTGCCAATGCGACTAATACGAGTTGTGCGCCTGCTCCAGATGTATGCTCATTGAGGACATGCTGGAGAGTTCAAAAAAGGTTGACGTGCTGGTCGGAACATGATCTAAGGGATCGAGGAGAGAAGACCCGTTGGAAGATAAAGAAAGAAAGAAAGACTAAGCAATTGCGCTGGTAAGATCAAGAAGCAGTATAGTACGCACATCAACGCTCAAGGAAATACAGAAGATATAGGCTAAAGAGGCAAAGAGCCCAGTCTGGCAACCAAAGGAGAAACCTGGTGCTATCGACAGGCGATCAGACAAAAAGTTTGATGCAAACTCCGGCGACTCAACCCGACATATAATCTGCAGATCGGAATCAAGAATCGAAACACAAGAAGTCAGGTGAGGATGGCCTCTCAACAGAATTGTTCATGGATCTGAAACATGCATCAATAAAAATCACACTGAATCAACTATGCTAAGTCTAGTTCCAGCCTTTCATGAAAAAATTATATGGCAATTTCTAGATGATGGAAATCTGAAGTAGACGAAGGAAACCCCACAAGAGGAAGGGTACCAAGATGATGTGACAGATCCACCAGTCATGCAGGTCCAACGGAATGATGTGGATTACAAGCACCCGACCATAAAAGTACATTGCAATGGTGAAGAAATACAAGGTACATTATTGGACGGAGGATCGGGTGTGAACATTCTTCCGCATAGCATGTATAGAAAGATGGGGTTGAGTGACATGGAAGAGTCCCCATTCTAGATAAGGATGGCAGATTAGCGACGTGTTCAACCAATGGGCATTGTTCAGAACCGGTAAATCAACATTGAGGGAATGACATTCAGAGTAAATTTGGTGGCTCTAAAAATGGAACATGCGGATTTGTCCTACCCAATGCTATTGGGCCAGCCTTGGTTCAAGATGGCATGGATCAAGCAAGATTGGGGAGCATCTAAAATCACAGTCAGGAAAAAGAACATCGAAAATCAAATAAAAAGAACATCGAGAGTAAAGGAAGATGATTTGGAGGAATTGAACCTCAAGACATGAAAGTTTAAGCGTGCACGTGACCGCAACTGGTGAAAATCAGCGTGCACGTGATAGGAAAGTTTAAGGAGGATCTGATGCAGTATTTGATAGAGTTCAAAGATGTGTTTGCTTGGGACTACACAGACATGAAATGAAGTGGACCCAAGCCTCTGTGTACATCGCATCAACCTCAAGCAAGATGCAGTGCCAATTGTGCAACAGAGATACTGAATGAATCCAAACTATGCAAAGTTCGTAAAAGAAGAAATCAACAAGCTACTCAGAGTGGTTTTATCTACTAGGTGGAAAAGGTCACATGGTTGTCACCCATCATGATTGTCTCGAAAAAGAATGGCAAACTATGGGTTTGTGTGGACTACAGAAAATTGAATGCACCTTCTATAACTAATCCATTTCCTCTGCCCTTTTGTGACACGATGTTAGATACAGTCACCGGACACGTGGTGTATAGTTTTTTGAATGGGTCTAGTGGGTATAACCAGATCCAGATGGCCAAGGAAGATAAAGATAAAACAACATTTGTGACTGAATGGGGGGTGTTCACCAACAATGTGATGAATTTTGGCCTGAAGAACGCACCGCCTACATTTCAAGGGTGGATACAGAAGTGTTTGCCCCATATCTCATAGCATTTATGAGGGTATTCTTGGATGATTTAAGCATGTTTGGGAAAAAGTAAGATCAGCTTGAACACCTCAAATTGTGTTTTGTCACATGCCAATAATATCGACTCAGCCTGAATCCAATGTGCCTTTGCAGTCCAAAGAGGTGTTCTACTGGGGCACATCTTTTTCGAAGAATGGATAGCAATCAACCCAAGAAAAGTGGCAGCCATTCACGAAGCAAAGGCACCACAAAACGCAAAGGAAATCATTTGATTCATTAGCCAAATCAAGTGGCATAACCGATTTGTGCAATACCTTTCCCATGTGTGTCAACCCCTGACAAAGTTGACAAAGAAGAATGAACAATACATTTGGAAAGAGGACCAGGAGAAAGTGTTCTAGTTATATTGAAGAAAATGTTTGCGATAGCACCAATTCTTATTCCACCAGATTGGAACCTAGAATTTCACGTGTTTGTAGATGCATCAAACAATTGCTATTGGATCAACACTGATGCAGACACACAGCTTCGGATGGTTCCAACCAATATACTATGCAAGCCAAACTTTGTCACTTTGAGTGTTAATCGTTCTTAAGCATTTAACTACACAAATCACTAGTCATAATATGTGCAAAACAAATTACAAAGGTTCAAATTGGCAAGATCAATAAACAAATCACATACTTAAGAAAGCTATTAACGTTGAGCATTTGAGTAGGGTTACCTACACTACTCTTCCTTTCATTAATCGGTTTTGTAGCCATGTTTAGGGTGTTTGCACACTTTCATGGAAGCCCAAGTCTTTTTTAAAACGCCAATGAAATTCCAAGTTAAGATCGGCTACATGGAAATCTCTAATAGATTGGATCCACACCCCAAAAACGTAAACTCCGAGTACTCCTGGATGCGGACTAGAGCCCAATTTCTCACTTCCTTTGTTTGAACACAATTGCCCATCCAAATGATGGGCACCAACCACCCCTCCAATCATGCATCCTCCCACCCGCTCTATAGATTCACACATAAGAATGTCCCTATTTTGGCATTCGCAACAAAGAATCGCCCTATTTAGAGGGGAGGTTTGCAACGTGGTTGGGTGGCCATAGTGTGCAAAGCAAATGTGACATGGCGCCCACAATCCGCAGTCGTTGCTTGTCGAGATTGTTGGCATAATTTTATGGGCAGGCAACTAGTGTGTAAACACCAAGAATGGTCAGGCGCTTGGAGCAAAGACAATAAACCACATCGGCATTCTTTTTTTACAAAAAAAGGGAGCTTTTATTAACACTTGAAAAACATTGTACAACTCAGCTGTCAAAAGGAGCTAAGGAAGGTCAGTACAAGCGAAAGAACTGGCTGTCAGAAAATATTCCTAGAGAACCCAACAGATTGCCTGGGGAATCTGCGAAAAAGGGGCTAATAACCAAGGTACATCTAATGGATATCGCTAGTGGAAAGCATGTAGAAGACACCTGCAAGCCAAGCTTTCAACAATCAAAGACGACACATCACAACGAATAGGGTTACCTATAGTGATCAGCATTTCCTAGGTCTTGTTTCCGCGGAACCCAAATGCGTGCATCCGGTTGCGGGTGTGAGCATCCATCGAGGTTTCCTCCCTCTGTTGGAGCAACTGATTGAGTCCAACAAAATTTGCTAGCATCCATCACAATCTGTCTCAGTACAGATAGGTCGGGCACATGTCTCTATTCCCATTGCATTCTGTCAAGAGGTTTCCTACTGGATGTAAGAGAACATGTTAGCCTGAAGCTCAACGGACCCTATCAGAGTTATTGGGCACATGTGAGTACTGAAATCCGATAGGTGAGAGTACCCTCCCACCAGACCTTGCCTGCCTGTGTAGTCTGATTGCATTCGTCAAGCACCCAATTGCTATATGGCAAGCATCAGATTGCCTTCCTTGCCTGAACCATGCCAAGCATGAGTTGAGGGTGAGAGATGTTGCCAACCCATCCTTGAGGGTGTTTATACACTTGCCTGCTCGTGGGCACGCCCAAGGCTCATGGACGGGCAAGATTGCCCGCCCACAGCCCACACACGGTTCAGATGCATTTATTGCATCTTGGGTGCCCACAGTGTGGAAATACCCCGAGTGTGTGGCCTAAATGGAGATGGCCGCACTGTGCTGCCATCGCATGGGCCCTAGATCGTTGTAGTGGGGAGGATATAAGGTGCTAGATCAACTAAGCTGCTTTGCAGTTTCGGTAGATACACCCTCACACAATGGTGCCCTCACGGTGTTGGCTTGCTATCACCCCTCCTGCATCTGCATATTTGAGGGATTGGAGCAATCGTCCACCGCGTTACCCGGTTTTTTATCTTCATACCGGTCGTCAGCGGCACGGCATGCAGAATTCACCACCTGAAGCACTTATGATGTGGGTGCATCATGGGCTTCTGAGACAACAGAAAGGATTAAGTAAGCTATACATTGTTTGAATGGCTTAACCGCTATATGTCATTGTCCTAGCGTTTGTTACTCATTCTGACGAGTCTGTGGTGACACTTTACAGAAATCCAAAGGCCCCAAATCTCAGGCAAAAAACTGATGTGTTTAAACTTTTCAACCAAGCTCCCGTTGAAGACTTGCTTAAGAAAAAGGAGGCCAAAAAAGGGGAAAGCCATGGAATCAACGGGGGTAAATCACCTGGTTGGCCATGCAAAGAAAATGCAGGCAACAACAAACTCTAGAGGCCAGGACCAAGTAGTAACCGGCCACGTGTGCGGCCAAATTTAGGTGACGGTGTGCAGTTGCCTGCAGAACCACCCCAAGGGGGAAGCGGTGGGGTAATGCCGAGCTTAGAGGAGACGCTTGGTACTTTGGACCGGATAGTTGAGCTGCCTTCAGTGGAGAACTTCATTTGCATGCTGCAGAAATGCAGGAAAGAAAAAAAGCCAGCGTATGCTAAGCGTGTACATGCACACATTTACAATAATGGCCTCGAAGCTCACAAAACTGTTGGGAACCACATTGTGCCTATGTTTGTGGAATGCGAAGGTGTATCTGATGCTCAACTGGTTTTCAAGAGGTCAGTTCATCTGAATGAGCATGCATGGACATCTCTCATATTAGGTTTAGTAAGGTGTGGGCAAACACAGCGTGCTCTCAACATGTACAAGAAAATGCAAGAGGATATTGTTCATCCCAGCAGTTATACGCTCATGGCTCTATTAAAAGCATGCGCTAGGCTGAAAGATGTGAAAAGAGGCCGAGAGGTTCACGTTGAGATTGCACAGAAGGGGTTTGAAGATGATCTTTTTGTGGGTAGCACGTTGGTTGACATGTATGCCAAATGTGCCTCACTTGCAGAGGCACAAGAGGCATTTGACAAGATGCCAGCTCGAAATGTTGTGTCATGGGCAACACTAATTGCAGGATATGCTGATCATGGACCTGCTCAGGAAGCACTGAAATGTTTTGAAGAGATGCAACTGGAGGGTGTCTCTCCGGATGGGGTCATATATGTTCACATCTTGAGAGCTTGTGCTAGCATAGGAGCTGTAGCCAAGGGCCGAGAAATACATGTGGAGATAGCACAAAAAGGATTTGAAAGAGATCATTTTGTTGGCAATACTTTGATTGACATGTATGCTAAATGTGGGTCACTTTCTTTAGCATGGGAAGTATTTGGCAAACTGCCAAATCGAAGCATCGTGTCTTGGGCTGCAATAATTGCAGGTTATGCTGAACATGGATGTGGGCAGGAAGCGCTGAAATGCTTTGAACAGATGCAATTAGAGGGCCTCACTCCTGATGTTGTCACTGTTGTTTGCACCTTGAAAGCCTGTGGGAGCATAGGAGCCCTAGTCAAGGGCCGAGAAATACATTCTGAGATTGCACAAAAGGGATTTGAAAGAAATCTTTCTGTTGGCAATGCTTTGGTTGACATGTATGCCAGGGTCAGCTCGCTTTTAGAGGCACGGGTAGTCTTGCATACGATACCAGTTCGAGATGTTGTGTCGTGGAACACTCTGATTGCAGGCTATGCGGAACATGGGCATGGTCAGGAAGCACTAAAATGTTTTGAGCAGATGCAATTGGAGGGGGTCTCTCCAAATGTTATCACGTACACTCGCAGCTTGAAAGCTTGTGTTACCATGAGGAGCATAGGTAAGGGCCGAGAAATACATGCTGAGATTGCACATAAGGGCCTCCTTAGAGATATTTTTATTGGCAGCTCTTTGGTGGACATGTATGCCAAATGTGGGTCACTTGCAGAGGCACTGGAAGTCTTTGATAAGCTGCCAATTCGTGATGTTGTGTCAAGGAATGCTCTCATTGCCGGGTATGCTGAACATGGACGTTGTCAGGAAGCGCTGAAATGTTATGAACAAATGAATCTGGAGGGCATCTCTCCTAATGCTTGCACGTTTGTATGCATCTTGAAAGCTTGTGGCAGCATAGTAGCTACAGGCAAGGGCAAGGAAATACATGCTGAGATTGTACAAAGGGGATATGAAGGAGACCTTTTTGTTAGCAGTGCTTTGATTGACATGTATGGCAACTGTGGCTCCCTTGCAGAGGCTGTGGGAGTCTTTGACAAGCTGCCAACTCGAAATGTTGTCTCGTGGAATTCACTAATTTCAATTTATGCTGAACATGGACCTCGTCTGGAAGCGCTCAAATGTTTTGAACAGATGCAACTGGAGGGATTCTCTCCAGATGCTGTCACGTTTTCTTGCATTTTGACAGTTTGTGGAAGCATAGGAACCATAGGCATAGGCCATGACATACATGCTGAGATCACACAAAAGGGATTTGAACAAAATCTTTTGGTTGGAAGCACTTTGGTCAACATGTATGCCAAATGTGGTTCACTTGCAGACTCACAAGCAATCTTTGACAAGCTGCCAGTAAAAAACGTTGTATCATGGAACACACTAATTTCAGGATATTCTGAACATGACTCTGGTCAAGCAGCTCTGAAAAGTTTTGAGCAGATGCAACTGGAGGGCATCCCCCCAGATCCTGTCACATGTGTTTGCCTGTTAAAGGCTTGTGCCAGCATAGCAGGCACAGGCAAGGGCCGAAAAGTACATGCCGAGATCGCACAAAAAGGATTTGAAGGAGATCCTTTTGTTGGCAGCACTTTGGTTGACATGTATGCGAAATGTGGCTCACTTGCAGAGGCACAGGAGGTTTTTAACAAGCTACCAGCTCGATATCTAGTGTCTTGGTCTGCACTAATTGCAGGTTATGCTGAACATGGACCTTGCCAGGAAGCGCTGGAATGTTTTGAACGGATGCAACTCGAAGGTGTCTCTCCAGATGGTGGCACATTCATTCTTCTCTTGAAAGCTTGTGGCAGCATTGGAGCAATAGGAAAGGGCCGGAAAATACATGCTGAGGTTGCACAAATGGGATTGGAAACAGATATTTTTGTGGGCAGCACTTTGGTTGACATGTATTTCAAATGTAGCTCACTCGCAGAGGCACAGGAAGTCTTTGTCACACTCGCAGGTCAAGATGTAGTATCATGGGCCACACTAATCACAGGATATACTGAGCATGGATGTGGTCATGAAGCAGTGGAATGTTGTGAGCAAATGCAATTGGAGGGAATCTCTGTGAATGCTGTCACCGCAGTTTGCATCTTGAAAGCTTGTGGCAGCACAGGGGCCATAGAAAAGGGCCAAGAAATGCATGCTGAGATTGCACAAAAGGGATTTGAAAGAGATTCTTTTGTTGGCAACACTTTGCTCAACATGTATGCCAAATGTGGCTCACTTTCAAAGGCACAGGAAGTCTTTGACAAGCTGCCAGTTCGAGACATTGTGTCATGGAATGGAATGATCAAAGGGTATGGCATGAATCATGAGGGTGACATGGCTGTACAGTGTTTTGAGGACATGCTTGAATGGGGTGTGAAGCCGAATGCTATTACGTTTACATGTCTTCTTACTGCATGCAGCCATACCAACCTGGTACTAAAAGGACAGGAGTATTTGCATGTGATGAGAGAGGAATTTGGCATTGCACCGACAGCAGAACACTATACTTGCGTAGTTGATCTTCTTGCACGGTCAGGGCATGTGTGTGTGGCAGAGATGTTTCTGGAAACTATGTGGTGTACCCCATCTGAAGAAGCATGGGCAGCTTTGCTCAGTGCCTGCAAAACTTACGGGCAAGCAGACTTAGGATTGCGATGCTTTCGGCAGCTAGTTCAAATGAATCCAGGATCTTCTGCTTCGTATGTGCTCATGGCAAACATCTATTCGAGTGCTGGCAGGTTGGATGATGCATATAGAATAGAGGAGCTGAGGAAACATGCAGGAGCAAAAAAAAAGCCTGCGATTGCGTTGATAGAAGTAGACAACAAAGTTCATGAGTTTGTGGTGGGTAACAACCACAGTAAGGACATTTCAGCAATGCTAGAAATAGTGAATTCATGTACAAAGGGGGGAGGGCATGTGCCAAATCTAGATCTGGTCTTGAGTCCCAGTTTTTATGAGAAGGAAGTAGTCTGTTTTGAAGTATTCAACTAAGAGAATTGCTTTTGGACCGATATGAAGTTAGTGTGGGTTAAAACAAATAGAATTAGAGAAATGAAATCATGTTTGAGATTTTGAAATAAGAAACAAATTCCACTCAAAGACCATGAAATAAATGAATGAAGGAGAGTATAAAACGCTTGTATTGAGAAAGCTGCAAAGTTTCATTTATGCAAATGACACATGCTCAACCATGCAAGGAACCTAACGGCAATAAAATATTGTGAAGTTTGTCCTACCACAATTTTTTGTTATTATTAGGGTATTTTTTTGCAACTTGTGATGGAATTCAATTGTTGTGTATTTTCCCCTTTGCCCAGGGTGTTTCATGGTCTCATTGGTCTCTTGATGTAAAATTACTTTTTCACTCCCAAAAAGCTAGGCATTGTTCAAAACATAGGTTGGCTCTTTCATTTGATTGGGAGTTATGAAATCTCTTTGACATGAATATGTAGCAATTGTTGTCATTTGCTATTAGGTACCAAAGGACGTCTTTATGCTCAACCATCTTTAGGGAAACCTCTACACTTTGCCCGAATATGCTACACAAAACCTGGTATCAACTGTGAACACCAAGCAAGCATGGAAGAGAGCCATACACGTGCGAATTGCCAAAGCAAAGTTAGATTTAGGAGGTGGCAGCCATTGAAATATACTATTGGACACAATGGTGAAGATACTAAGCCTACAGACTCAGCATGATCTCATCGTCTATCTGAAGAACATGAAGGCCAACATTATAAGATGCACTGCACCTCAGAAGTCAAGCAATACAGATCTACAAGTTGCTTTGTGAGTGTGGAGAACACTCAGTGCCAAGATGGCAAGCCAACATGAAGCAGAGATACATGGCATAGTAGTAGGAGATTCAAGATGAGGACACAGCTAGAGCATCAATTGGGGGTAATGTTTGAATTCCCAAAATGAAGACATAGTTTCAATAGGATACAATGGTGAGGCCGAACAAAGGAGTGAGGCCAAAGTCGAGCAATGAAGGGTGCCATCAACACCTATAGACCAACAAATTATAGAAAGAAGGCAAGGGTCAGGTGAAGTGAGGGAGATCTGCTTGCCCGAGTTGACATGCATTCTCTTGAGAATAATCATGCAAATTGCTTGACTTGTCAAGATACGTTTAGAACTTTCACTACATTCTGGGTTGTCTTCACCAAGCACAGATGGTGAATATGACATGTTCAGCACAATATCATACATGCAATTATTTTTACAACCATTATTGATCGATTTAGGTGGACTTCCTATTTTTTGGCATACTTCCTCTTTCCCTTCAGCCTATTCTCTAGGTTTGTGGATGACCTCTTGATGACCTACAACATCAAAGGGGGAAATTCACATTATGTACAGGATCTACTAAGTTGTACTCATTGTACAAACTTCTACTATGTAGTCACTATGTTCATACAAGCACATACTATGATTTCTCTAGTTTTTCTTTTCAATTATGGTTGCTATGTAAACAGACCTTGTACATGCACCCTCTACTTACCACGAGGGGTATTAAGGATGGTGTAAAATGCACCGTACCTTGTAGGGCAAGGGGTCAAACCCTAATCCTAATCCTATGACAAAATATGAAAAGGGAAGAGGAGAAGAGTGGAGACGAGGAGAGAGGGCACAACTAGAGAGCACATCACAAATGACTAATCGTACACTAGATTTAGTTGAAAATGTAGAATATATACAAACCCATTTAGGGTTAGGGCATCTAACCCTTTCCTTTATAGCACTCTATTGGGTTAGTGCTATGCACATATGATCACATGATGTTGAGCGTGATCTCTCAACACCTTTTCTCAAGATCAACATCATGAAGTAGGCCTTCCCTCAAGATGCTGATTCTGGGGAATCAAAGAAGGACTGAACATTACATTCCATCATACCCCTTTAATGGGAATGCCCTTCCTCTGCGTCAAACCAAGAGCTTGTCAGTGTTTCTCAAACAGCTCTTTACCGAGTTGTTTGGTAAAGATGTTTGCAACATTCTATTTGCAATCACAATGCTGTAGTGTGATGTCACCAAGTAACACTCTTTCTCTGATGAAGTGCTCTTTGACATCAATGTGCTTTGTCTTGGAGTGATATACTGGATTCTTGGCCAATGCTTGAGCCGATTCGTTATCACAGCATATTGTTGTTGGCTTTGATTCATCAAAGTAATCTATTTTTGACAACAGTCTTCTGAGCCATATAGCCTCACATGCGTCCTTAGTGAGTGCTCTATATTCTGCTTCAGTCAAAGACAAAGAAACAGTTGGCTATTTGTTTGACAACCATGATATAGCACCTTGACCAAGGAAAAATGCATATCCTTGTGTGGATCTCCTGGTCTCATGATCTCCGGCATAGTCAGTGTCAGTATCCATGCAACCTTGCATGACTTCCTCTGTATTCTATTCCAAACTGTCCTATATCTCTGATGTATCTCAAGACTCTTTTGGTTGCATTCCAGTGAGACTGTTTTGGATTTGCCATAAACTGTGCTAGTGAACTTACTGCATAACAAATATCTCGCCATGTGATAGTCATATATATAAGAGATACGATGAGCTGCCTGTAGTACCTGTCATTGACTGTAGGCTTTTCTGAATCTTTAGTAAGTTTCAAACTCTGTTCCATGGGACTATGGGACTGGCTGCAATCTTGTAATCTGCCATATGAAACTTCTTCAGGAGACTATCAACATATTTGAGTTGACTCATGAAGGTGCTGTCTGAATCTCTCCAGAACTCAATTCCAAGACAATAGTGCATAAGTCCAAGATCTTTCATGTCGAACTCTGCAGATAAGATGAAGCTATCCTTGCTTCTGGTCACAATCAGATCATCTACATACAAAACTGCAATAGTAATGTCTTCCCCTTGAACTTTGTAGTAGAGAGTATGATCTGCATTGGATTTCATGTGTCCTAGATCAGTAAAATACTTGTCGATTCTGCTATACCAACTTCTGGGTGTTTGCTTTAAGCCATAGAGACTTTTCTTTAGATGGCAAACCTGATTCTCCTTTCCTGGTTCAACATAACCTACTGGTTGTTGTATGTAGACTTCCTCGTCTAGGTAACCATTGAGAAATGCATTCTTGACATCGCGCTAGTACACACATTCCATCTGCTGAGTGTAGCTAGTGATATCAAGAACTGTATGGAATCCATCTTTGCTACTGGAGCATAAGTCTCATCATAATCCTGACCAGATTGCTATGCAAACTCTTTTGCAACTACTCTGGCTTTGTATCTTTGAATGCTTCCATCTGAATTGTACTTCACTTTGTATACCCATTTGTTTGCTATGGCCTTCATTCTTGGTGGAAGGTCGCATAATTTCCAAGTATTATTCTTGTACAAAGCATCCATTTCTTCATTCATAGTAGTTTGCCATTTTGGCTTGTCTACTGCATCTTCGAAGTACACTGGGTCTTCTGTTGCCATGATGGTAGTTGTAAGAGCATAGTTGGTGGTTTCAACTTGAATGGCTTTGCCTTTCTGAGCATATGTCAATCTGGCTAATGTTCTGCTTTCCCTAGTAGACAGTCGAAGCTGCTGTGGCTCTGCTTGGGGTGTTTTTGGCAATTTTAGCTCTTCTTCATTAGTCTTTTTTGTAGATGACTGTGAAATCGGTGCATCTATCTCCTGTGTATTTGAGGTTTTTCTTTCTACATCTCTGGAGATAATGACCTTGCGGTTGATGGGATCATACAACTTGTATGCTTTGCTTTCTTCATTGTACCCAACCATGATGCATTTGCCTGACTTCGCATCCAATTTCCTGCAATTGTCGTCATGTATGTGGGCATATGCTATGCAACCAAATATGCGAAGATGCCCAATGCGTGGCTTGTGTTTAGTGAATGCTTCATAAGGTGTCATACCTTGAATCGGTTCGGTCGGAAGTCAATTAAGCAAGTAGTTTGCAGTGGCTATTGCTTCTGCCCAATACTGATTCGGAAGATGCTTTTCACTAAGCATTACTCTAGCACTGTCTGCTAAAGTACCATTCTTTCTTTTAGCTCTTGCATTCTGCTAAGGAGGATCTACACAAGTGAATTGTCTTCGAATGCCGTGACTTTTGCAAAAGTTCATGAATGTTGAAGACATGCATTCACCTCCTCTATCTGATCCCATGACTTTGATCTTTCTGACTATCTGGTTTTCTACCATGGCTTTGAATTCTTGAAATCTGGAAAAGACTTTAGATTTCTCTTTCAAAAAGTAGACCCAAAAATATCTGTTGTAGTCATCAATGAAAGTCAAGTAGTAAAGTGAACCATTGATGCTGCGGGTCTGGGCATAACCCCATACATCTGTATGTATCAAATCAAGAATACCTCTTGCTCGAGAGGTGATTCTGCCAAAGTTGCTGGTTCGCTTTTGTTTGCCGAAGCAGCATGCTTCACAAACTTTTCTAAGAAACTGTAGCTTAGGAATCCTAATTGCCATATTCTGATTCTTGAGATCTAGCAAGCTCTTGAAATTGACATGACCATATCTCTTGTGCCATTTTGTGGATAGTGGCATCTGTTGTGGTTGAGATGACATGGCATGCAAATCTGGTACTGTAGCTAGCATTCTGTATAAGCGTCCTTCTTTGACGCCTTTTCCTACTAGCTGAAATCTTCCGGATTTGTCTCTAAGTGCATTCATCTCCATCGAAGATGACTCGATAGTTGTGTTCTTTCATTTGAACTATTGACAAGAGGTCCTTTGCTGAACATAGAGTACATCTTTCACCAATCCTTTCATACTAGTGAAATTCTTCATAGGGATAATGCATGTCCCTTAAATTGGATTCGGTGTATTATCTACTGTGTAGATGACATTCTTTTGAAATTCTATTGGTTCTTGGTGAACCATTCCTAATGATTTGTCATATGAGATGATGCACCACTATTGATGTACCAAGGATCTTGATCTGCTTGGTCGACTTGATAGAGCTAAAATCCTCTTTTGTATTGAAATCATTGATACACTGTATGAGTTTTTTGCATTTCCTCTTTTGCTAGAAACATATTCCCATGTTCATTTGCATAATGATTGTGACTAGAATGTCCACCACAATGATTTCCTCTTCCATGGAAATTCCCTCAAAACTGCTAGATTGACCGCCTTGGTCGTACTGCTTCTTGCAACAATCTCTTTCATAGTGTCCAAACTTATGACAGTAGTTGCACTAGATGTTTGACACGTTGGTGGATGCATTCGCTCATCCTTGGAATCTTCCTCGATTGGAATGATTTCCTCTTTTCTTTTCTGATGTTTTGCTGAGGATGATGCTGATGCTGATTCTGATTTTGCTGATGACTTTGTTGCTGATGATGACCACTTCTCTAGAATGATTACCTCTGCCTCTGCCTCTGCTTCTATCTGAAGTTGTGAATGCCTGATCATTAGAATGACCTTTCCGTGCATGAATGGCCTAAGTCCTCATTTCTTCACCAAGTAAGACTGACTAAAGTTCTTCTAGTGTCAAAATCTACCGTTGGATGGCAATTCTTTGGACAAGAGCAAGTCAAGCAAGATGTTAGCTGGTGACCCAATGGAAGCAAGTGCATCTACAATCTTCTTCACCTTCATGTGTTAGTCATTGATGATATTCCCAGCAGATACTTTTGATTTCGAATTAAGAAAGAATTTCATAGTACAAATGATGAAGTTTTGTAAAGAGTGCTTGACTATGTTTTTCAAAACTGTTTGCATATATAGGTACCTATGGCTCAATTGCAAAGGTACCCTAACAAGGGTCATTTTGCAAAACTCTAGGTGCACCTGCAGTATTGTGATAAAAACCAAGTACTCTCTCTATCTCTCCCCCCCCCCCCCCCCCCCCACTTCCCCACATACTTTCTTTTGGGGAAACTTTCCCTTTTCTTATATCCCTCTCCTAGTCCATTTAGGATGACTTGAACAATTTCAGCAGGATTCATAGTCTCTCCTACTACTGCGAGTTGATTGTTATAGTCTTTGATTACATAATCATGACCGGTTTCACTGTTGTTGCAAAAAATCTGGTTGATTTGGTTTCTCAATGTGAGAATCCTAGAAGTGTTCTTGGACTCATAGAGAGCTGCGAACATATCCCATTCTTCTTTTGATGTCTTGATGGTGTTGACCTTTCCTAGCATGACATCTTGCACATTTTGATTGATCACATGATATGCATAGTTTTCTTTCTTGTCCCAATCTACCTGTGATCGAGCAATGGTAATGGCAGGATCTGCTACAGGTGCGAAAATTATTTGTGTAGCTAGAGATCCTACTGCTGTTGCTGTGACAACAAGTGGAGAAGAGCTACTGCTAGCTAGACCATCCAATGGTCTAGGTGTAGATCCATCGACATACTCCCATTTGTATGAAGTACAAGAATGGTCTCCATTCGATATTTCCATGTGCCTTAATTGGAGTTGTCTAGCTTAACAACCAGATGCCTCTAGATTGAGGTTGCTAGATGTAGACATGTTGCAAGAAATGCACTCAAAGTATCATGAAAATCACTATCTGAATCAACTACAAAACACTGAGTGTGGCAAGTGAAATTTGAACTGTTGGTGAAGGTAGAACTGCAATATATATAATCCAATCTGAATTACAAGGCTTGTGGCAAATGATGTTGGGAATACCCAAGAGGCTTTACAAGGCTAAAATAATGTGCACAATGCCGAAAAATAGCCGAATAGGCTTTACAATCATGACATGTGTGTGTGAAATCAAATCATGTGCTATCTACCCATTGAACAATGTGCCAATACCTCTAAACACTTTGCTCAGTGAACTGATGAAGGTCAGGTTTGAGGTAATGTGATGGTGTGAAACCATACGTGAGCATAGGGACTGACTCCAAGTAGGAACTAGTCGGGAATTTTGGGCATGGCTTAGATTGGCAACTTCAAATAATTTCTTTTCTTTGGTTCTTTTTATGTGCTAGGTCAGATGCGTCAATGTAGAGGCTGATGTGCGTGTAGGAAGTGGATTTGTCGACAAGGCTCAAAAGTGAGTGATACTTGCACCAAAAAATGTGCGTGATATGATGAGCACGTAGAGCACAAAAAATTGTACAATTTTCCTTTGCAGAGCGCCCTCAAATTCTTCCTAAATCAAGAGATACGACTTGCGAGGGTCAAAAAAGGATGCAAAGTGCTCAATGATGATGTGGCATTCAGGGTCACATGCAGTGACTGTGCCTATGGAGCAGTGTGCTGAGGTGGTAGGTTGATTGGTCAAAGGATGACATGGTAGGTTGATTGGTGAAAGGATGTCATGGCACTTTGACTGGTTAATAGATGACATGGTTGTGATAAGTCAACTGATGACATGACATGGGTGATGTGGTAGGATGACATGGCTGCTAGAATGAAGTGATGATGTGGCCTAGGGCGCGGGGATGGTGATGTGGTAGATAAGGATAAGATGCCACGTGTTAAAATATTGACCACAGTTCTTTGTGGTAACCCAGCCATGGGATAACGGGTCGGCTTGACCAACCCTATCCACTTGTTGACTAGGGTTACCTCAACCGGCCATCTCTAGTTAGCTAACCAATATTGGGCTAACTAAACCACGGTAAAACCTTACCTGCCACGTGGATTTTTACAAACATATGAGACCTTAGAAAAGAGAACGACGTCGATGGCGATGGCGTGGTACTTTGAACGGCGATGGTGAGGCTTGTGGGATGTCACCCATGGAGCGCCTTTGGTTGTGTAGAGGCAACTGGTTATGGGAGAATAGCTCATCTCTTAGTCACTCTGAGGTCGTGGCTTGTGTAGAAGCTACTGCTTGGCACTACCGTGGTCACTAGAGTATGGCAGAGTGGTCGTTTGGAGATGCGGGCTTTGTTGCCCCATCAGTGGTGCTCGTTGAAGTAGTGCGATTGTTGGCTATAGCGTACGAGTCGACTGTTGAGTTCGATGAGGCCACTTGCTACTGTTGTGCTTGCATGCAATTCACTGGCGTCTCATTGTTATAGAGCTACTTTGGAGTCGAGGCGGCTTGAGGAGAAGCTTGAGGACCTACTTGCGAGCTTGTTGCAGGGTTAGTCCAAGTGGACTGTGGCTGACTATAGCAGCTGTTGATGAGCGGGCTACGATACATTTGGCTGAAAGGAAACAAGGCAGGCTGGCTAATTTTTGCTTTGAAGCGAGCAACTAGTAGGCAGCTCGAGACATTGGCGTTGATCAATGTGCCTATTGCATTGAAGCAGTTTTGTTTGTCGAATCTCAGAAATCGCTAAAATTTTATTTATTTTTTGGCTTAAAAAATAAATTATATAAAAAAGAAAATTGAGAAGGTAGGTTTTCTAAGTAGACATGCCAAAACCCCCAAACATTTTTGCTTCTAACATTGCCCGAGCAGGCCAAAACCCCCAAACCAACTTTTGAAACACTGAGAATGGACACCCAGAGGCCCAGAAAAGGCCAAAAAAGGCCCATAAAAGCCCATAAAAAAATTGTACAGTGGAATGTGATTTGGCCAGTCTGACTGCACCATTTTTGGGCAGACTAACGCTCTTGCTGAAAGTTTTCCCAATGTAATGATTGCCTTATGGCATAATAATGAGATGCAATCTATCAAAACGTGTTGTTCTGAACATCGCAGAGCTCTACACATGTCACTACATAAGCAGTTCTACCCTCCTTCACATAGTCTTTGTGTTGCATCTTTATACATTAGACAATCCACTGTTTATCCAATCATCTACCCATTTGGAAGAGCTGAGCTTGTGGAATTTGAAGGATTTGTGGCCGTTGAAGATTGGAACATTCGCAGAGCAGCTGTTGAGGAGTAGGGTAGCCGAACGTTGCATGCACTTAGTCATTGATGAAGCTATGGCGGTTGTGGTGGATGGGCTGTGAGGAGTAGAGGTTTATTGTTGAAGAAGCAAGAGGAGCCACCCGTTGTTGGAGAGGTCATTGGTGGAGCTTTGCTGCCTTGCTGCTGCTGCTGTTGGAGCTTAAGGCATTTAGGTCGTATCAAAGCCTTGGATAGATAGGCTTTCCTTGGAAAATATGGCTCTCTCTCTCTCTCTCTCTCTCTCTCTCTCTCTCTCTCTCTCTCTCTCTCTCTCCCTCAAAAGCTCACACAACAATAAAATCTCTCTCTCTCTCTCTCTCTCTCTCTCTCTCTCTCTCAATGGAGAAGAACCTCTCTCACTCGCAATTGGAATCTTTGAAAGGAATGAACTATAGACAGAATTCACTCTCGTAAGGATGGAATTTCTCTCAATCTCTCATAGACAAAAATCATTCTCAGAAGAAAGAAAATTCTTCATAAAGGAATGAACGGAGATCTTTCATCAACGGAATGAAAGAATGGAAGCACTCAATCTCTCAATCTCTTGATCTCTCTCATGCTCTCACGAATTGCAATGCCTCAGCGGAAGGCAAGGATGCTATGATACCATGACAAAATATGAAGAGAGGAGAGGAGAAGAGTGGAGATGAGGAGAGAGGGCATGAGCACACCACAAATCACTAACTGTACACTAGATTTAGTTGAAAATGTAGAATATATACAAACCCATTTAGGGTTAGGGTTAGGGCATCTAACCCTTTCTTTTATATCACTCTATTGGGTTAGTGCTATGCACATATGATCACATGATGTTGAGTGTGATCTCTCAACATCCTAAGGGATGTACACACACACACACACATTCCTATTTATGTTCAATTCCACATAATATATGGCTGCCTATCTTGTGCACTCCGCTCTCTCCCCCAAATCCTCCAACAAGACCAAGTACACATGATGGTAGAAAAGTGTGATGGGAAATATAGTTTTGGAGGAAATGGACGAGAAAATTACAACAATAATTACTTTAAGGCACTCATGCGATCAAGAATATGGTTTTCAACAAAGGTGATATTTCATGTCTTAACACATGGATCAATCACCCAATGTAATTGATATGGTATATGTGTGTAGAACCTCATTCACAACATTTTCATGCTTGGTGTGTACTACATACTCTTTATGTTCAGAGGCTTGGTAGTCTCTTATGTCACAATGCATTAATTATGTTTGCCTTTTTTACAAAGGGTTGCATTTTCCTTATAAATTTGTTGTCTCTCAGCTACAACTAAAAGCATTGTATTGCTTCTCCCTTGTTAAATATTCATAATGTTTTTTAAAATTTGGTTGCTTAACTATTACATGGTTGCTATAAATCCAAAAATTTAAGCCATTATTTTTGCAACGTGCCTCTAAAAGCATTGTGTTGCATTTCACCCTATTAAATACTTATAATGTTTTTTATTATTTAGTTAATAAACTGTTGTGAGAGGTTTATTGCCGTAAACGAGCTAAACCTTATAGAAGTATCACCCTCAATCTTGTATAGAAAGTTAAACAATGGTACACAACTTTCTTCTTTTGGAAAATATACAAAATGGGCATATCTTGCAATAGCTGATTGGTAATCATTAGTTTGTCCATCCATTGGGAAGGAAGATTTCTATTGGGATAGCCATGCATATCTTGTTAAACACAATTTTGCAAAGGACTAATAGAATCGAGGGCATTGTGCAACCCATGCAAGAGGCATGCTAAACAAACTATAAAACAAAATTCATGTTCTTCCACATCGAAATATACAGTGCATCTTTGAGGATCCATCCAACAAATAACAATGCATCTTTGAGGATCCATCTAGCAAATAACCCAAATGGAATCCAGCCTCGTCTTATACATTGATGCATTTATAGCAATATCTATGGATTTCCCATAAAAAATATGGTTAGGCATAAACACCATTGGTGCTTGATGGCAATATGGCAACATCATAGATGAGATATACACACAAATACATACATATTTGTTTATACACAGACATATGTACTACTTCTTTGGCATGCATATGTCTAAACTCATCATTGAAATGAGTAATGAGAGTATCCTATTGTGGAGAGTCTTTCAACACTACCTTTTTCTTTCTTTGAAAAATAATTTCCCATTTATGGCATTTTTAAAATGATGATAGAGTAGCTACCTACTTTGAAACTCTAGAAAAAATTTCTACCTAATTTTCATAAACATTGATCCTTGGCATTTTCAAATTGATAAGGGGACATGCAAAATCTCAATGTAAAGACAATACTAGATCTTCAATAATGACGATATAAATATTGCAACACACAATTTGTAGGCATTGCAAGGTCAAATAATTGAAGAGCAATTCTATTCCTATAAAGAGAACTCAATACCCATATTTCTTGAAGGTACCGAGTTCTCTCTCTCTCCTACAAAGAGAACTCGGTACTTTTATTTCCTTGTTTTGCAATTATACTAAGAGAGGGGTATATCTTGAGTAATTCATGGATGGTTGGATAGCAACAAGCTTCACAATTACAAACCTTTTCCTTCTCTTAGCCTACATGATGATTTGTACATAAGGAGGAAAAATTTTCTGTACCACAACTTTGAGGAAAAACCAAGGGAGTAGAGCTAGGATAGCAATTAAAAGGATGTCAAAAAAATAATTAAAGGACTTGATGATTTTGTTAATAAGCCTACAAGGAAGCCCTACTTGGTGGCCTAATGTTGAAAAGTTGTTCTCTTCTCTCTTCTCTCGCTCTGTGTGTGTGTGTGTCTCTCTCTGTGACAAGCTCCCATGCAAAGCAATGGAAGCAACTGAACACAAGGGCTAGTACAAAATAGAAACAAAGTGGCTGGGACAATGGACAATTGATGCATTAAAACTCCTAGACACCGCCATTAACATAAGAGAACTAGTATTTGGAAAAATTGTAGACAAACTATGGTAGGACCCAAAAGAGAAGATGGCCTTCTAAATGAGAAAGTAATCCAATGATGCCCTACAGGGGACAGATTCATCTCATGGTAATAGTGGTTCCTTGGATATTATAAAGACCAAGTCCCCTCCGCACTATTGCACTGACTCTTTTGGGATAGTAGGAAGGCTCTACATGGCTAGGAGGTGAGGGAATGAACCCCTTGTACTCGACATTCTTGGCAATTTTTGGTGCATTTGGTGTTTTTTCCTATGTATTATTAAAGCAAGGGTGGCATATTCAATAATACTTTCTATTGAACTCACGTATAGTCACATATTTTTGTGTGAACTCCTTGAGTGTTATTCACCTACATTGTTATTCATTCACTTGTATAATTCTTGCTACAGGTTATCCTCTAACATAGCGTTACCTTGTAGACTAGCAACATCCCAAGAAGCTGAGATGTTGTCCCAAGACTCAATTGGTTTGGAAGAGAGGATGCTTGGAAGGATGGTAATGCCAAACCCCCAACCCCCCTTCGCTCTTCTCTTTCTCCCTCTTACACCTATCCCACTTCCCTTTGTTACCTTGTTTTGTTGAGTTACTCATGTTCTTACATATCCCTTTGCTACTGTTTATGTAGCTTGTTGGCACTTTGCTACTATTGCTTCCTAGAAGTGTGCTACTTGAACTCCCTAGGAAGACAACTTTACTGAAGGAATTAGGAAGAAAGAAGAACCTTTATCTTGTATCAAATAAACATATTTTCCCTTGAGAACTGTTAGATATCAATGCTCCACTCTTGTGTAACTACGCGGGAACTAGCTAACTCTACTTGTAAGCCCCCCATATGAGGAGAAGGCATTTGAGTAGCTCGATTATCCGGTAGGTCCTGGTTTGGACACCAGATGGGGGCCATGTGTGGCCTGATGGCTGGATGGCTTTAGATAGAGTTGGCACACTGCCAACTAGGCTACATGCAAGTGCGGGAAGGCATCCCTTGACTGACCACACTAAAGGTAGATGGAGCATTTCCCAGGGCAGCCCACTCTCGGGTTGTAGGGCCCGTTTGGAGCCTCAGATGATCCCGGATGGCTCTGGGCCCATTTGGAGCCTCAGATGATCTCGGATGACTCTGGGCTGGTTTTGCACACCGGTTCTATCATATGGTCGGTGGCCTATTTTGGGACCGACCCCCAATCAACCGTTTTGGGTGGGTTGGCCACCCAATTGAGCCTAACCGACTACGATTGGTGGCTATATAAGAGCAAGCCCGTGAATCCCATTTCATCACTGGCTATGGCAACCCTGATTCCTTAGCATCCAGCCTCCGTCTTCTACTGTTTCCAGCATGCCATCGAAGCTTCTTTCACAAGAACGCACGTTGGGAGGCAGCACCATCTATTGTATCAGTTCTACAATAATCAAATTTTTGATTCTCCATACTATCTTGTTTTCTCTCTTGCGTACAAGATCCTGTTATCTGTTGAGCACAGAAGTTGTATTATTTTCTTACAAGAACTTCTAGTAATACTACTACATGTTCAATTAATCTATACGGGGGCTTGTATTACTTCCTTTGGCCTCCATTACATCAGATATGTTAATTGCTCATTTCCAACCTTTGAGTGAGATTTTTTGAGCAAAATCCACCAAAATAAGCATTCTCATGAATTTGAGGACTCTTAACTAGTTCTAGCTAAAACAAATTTCCTTTCCAAGTGCCTTGTGTGAGTGATGACAAGAGACATTTAAGTCTTCAAGAAAATTTAAAAAAAAAGAAAATTTTTAAATTTCAAATACTGAAGCAGGCTGCACTGGTGCCTCCTATTTTAGCATAAAAAAGTTTAGCTTTGCTGGCAAGGTGGATGGAGATTGAGATGGACTCATAAAAATCATTTGAAAAGCCAAATTTTTAAACTTAGAATGGGCCATGTTGGTGTGCAGCTTGTTCTAGGTAAAAAAATTTCACCTTCCAAGTTCCTTTTGCAAGTGATGATAAGAGACATTTAAGTCTTTAATAATATTTAAAAAAAGGAACATTTTTATTCTAGAATAAGCTGCATCGATGTGGCTAGTTCTGGCATAATTTTTTAATAAAAATAAAGCTATGCAAGTTGTATCATGCTTGAGATGCACTACTATAGGCTCTTGGAAATGCACATTTTCATACCTAGATAGAAATATTTGCATTTCCAAATGCCTTTGAGAGTGTAGATAATTAACATTTTAATCTTTCACCATAGCTATAAAACTAAAATTTTTAATGCTAGAGCAAGCTGCACATAGCTAGCCTGTAAGAGTGTCTCAAGCTTGATGTTAGCTTTAAAAAAAGAAAAAATTTCAAAGACCTTTGAAAATAAGTGCCTAATTGGGATTTCAAAAGACCCCCATTTGAAAAGGAGTGCCTAATTGGGCTATCCTACTAACCTCACTCTTGGAAAAAAATTGCCTAAGATGGACGTTCATGCACTAAACTTGGTGGAGAAAATTAGCCATAACTACATCAAAAGCTTACTTTTTATGCATGTAATATATTAAACATTGAAACAAACATGATAGATGTGTAGTCATGCCTTGCTATTTGATTTGATATGCTACATGACCCCATTTGGATTTCCCAATCAAAAGATATAGGCTTTCAAAATTTTATGTTAGAACAGGTCGCGCCAGCGTGACCTATTCTAGCTCTGTTGGCAAACTAGATGAAGTATGAGATGCACTCACAAAAGATACTTCAAAAGGCAAAAGTTTTAACCTAGAAGAGGTTGCACTATTGTGGCCTATTCTAGGTAATTTTTTTTTCCTTTCCAAGTGCCACTTGTGAGTGCATTTTAGTCTTCCAGCAAATCATTAAAAAGGAAAATTTTTATACTAGAATAGATCGTGCTGCCGGTGCGGTGCTGCCGGTGCGGTCTGTTCTAGCATAGAACTTTGACCACATCTATTTGTTGATTGGCAAATCTAAATGGGGTCATGTTGCATATCAAATGTCATGGCAAGGCACGATTTGCACATGTATATGTTTGTTTCAACATCTAATAAAGTTGCATGCATCAAAGTAAGCATTTTATGAAGTTATGGCTAATTTTCTCCATGACGTTTACAGCATGAGATTGCCCATGTTAGGCTATTGTTTTTAAGGATAGGTTAGTAGTATAGCCCAGTTAGGCATCCTTTTCAAAGGGGGGTCTTTGAAAAAAAATTCTTTTTTAATGCTACATTTGCAAGCTGTATCTAGCTTGAGATGCACTCTTACAGGTGAGTTCTGTGTAGGAAATGGAGAAATGCCCTATTTGAGAATCTTGACAAGGTTTGCAAGAATGAGATAAAAAAATGCCATGCAAGGCGAGATTCTAGCTGTTGGGATATCTCAAGGTGTATGCCTCAGGCACACCTTATGTTTCTATGTGTGAGTGCTAGAGGCACAGTTAGGGGCCCACAAGCACAGTTAGGTGGTGGAGAGCCACATAGGATGATTGAGAGAATCTAGGAGTAGATTGAGGAGATGATTGTGGAGCTCTGAAGTCATCAGTGATGTCAGTGAGCATGTATGAGGTGCCTACTTAAGGACCTCACTCTTCTTCATTCTACAAGCAAGTAATGCAAGTATTCTGAGCTTGTGTCCATTCTTTGCTTTCCTTTCAGTTTCCCAACATGGTATCAGAGCCCTTTGATCCTCCTTGAGCCCATTTCTGCCACATCATCATCTTCTTCTTCATCTTCTTCTTCACCATCTCTCCCTCTTCTTCCCAAACTTTGCTTAATCTTGTTCTCCTCCGGTTCTCAGCCATTTCCCACGTCCTTCCTGTTGGAGATCCATCTCAAAAGGGCGAACCCCTGGCTGAGAGGAATTGAAGAAAGGTGCGCCCGTTTCGTCGCCATTACATGAAAGCCGTCGACTGTCTCTTCTGCGTTTTCTCCCAGCACACTTCATCTTTCTCTAATTACTTTCAGGGGGAGTTAGTCCATACCTAGAGCTATCCTGTGCTGAAATATGAGCAGCAATGGCTGCATATTCAAGGAGAAAACAGTGAAAAACCAGTCGTTTTTGAAGGGGAAAGATATGGCGACCTGACGCGTTTTTTCGCCTCTACTTCCCAGAGGACCTTCTATGGTATATCAGCTCTCTTTTGCCTCAAAAACCCCCTTTTCCTTTGCTCTGAAGAGTAAGCTACAAGCCCTCCAAGTTCAGTCTTGTTTTGGTTTTGATAGTTTTGACAAGCTTTTGAAGATGATGCTACATAAATTGCTACTCTAGCATTTCTGGTTTTTTGAATCTTTCAATAACTTCAGTACAAGTGTGGCTTCAGTTTTGTTTTGAATTACTAGACCTGGTTTTGATTGGAAAGTATTTATTTCACCCACTTCTATGAAGCATGTAAGAAGAAGCATCATTGATTGAATATTGGTCACTAGTCTTTGCTACATCAAGTGCTCATATTTTGGAAGTCTTTCAGTTATTTTTGCCTTCTAAGAGAGATAGACATTGCCCAATATCTGGGTTAGACCCTCTCATGGCTACCCTATTTAATCTCGAGAAGTTCAATGGAAAGGGCTTCCACACATGGCAGATGAAGGTGAAATTTGCATTGATGAGGGAGAACTTATGGGAACTTGTCAAACCTACTCCTACTGCTTCTTCTACGGCCTCCAATGCTGGAGAATCCTCAACTCTGACACGACGGGCAAGGGATCCAGCTAGAGAAGAAAAAGCATATGGTATCATTGCTCTTGCTTTAGGAGATGATTATATTCACCATATCTCTGACTTGGAGTCTCCTTCGGAAGCTTGGCAAAAGCTTGACATGATTTTTGGTGCTAGCTCTCACATCTCTAAACTATCACTTAAAATCTCTTTCTTTGAATTGAAGATGGCTAGTGGTACTACTTTAGCAGCTCATGTCAACTATATGCGGAGTCTTATGACTCAATTAGCTTCTATCAACTCTCCTATTACTCCAGATGATGCTATGGCAGTGTTACTTAAGAGTATGCCTGAAGATTATGATCACATAGTTACCACTCTGAAAAATCTTCCTAATCCTAATCTTGAAGGTATTATCTCTGCCCTCCAAGAAGAAGAAAGGCATATGGAGCTCAAGAAAGGCAATGACATTGCTTATGCTGTAAAAGTCCAGAAGGGCAAGTATACCCCTTGCAATCACTGTGGAAAGACAAATCACCTTTCAAAGGACTGCTTCAAAATTAATCCATGCAAGCACTGTGGCAAGAACAACCATAATGAGAAGTTTTGCAGAGCTAAAGCAAAGAGAGAAAATGCAAATCTAGTTACAGTTAATGAGCCTCCACAAGATGAGGCATCCTTTGAAGATTATGCATTTTAAATCATCTCTATGTATGCTCCAGATCTCTCTTTTTATGTCAAGGTACTCAGCCTGGATAGTCCTCCAAAATGAATGAAAATAAACTATTGTGTTTTGTGTGTTTTGTAAACACCTCTGGTCACCTTATGATGTAGGCCATGTGTATGTTTTGTTCCATGGTACCTCCTGCAGACATTGTGTGCATGTACATGCAGGGGAGATAACCATTGGAAGGTCTTTCTGTATCCCTTTTTGTTTACTTTACACCCAAGGGAACCCTTGCTAGCATGAGAACCTAGCCATAGATTTATCCTTGACCACCATGAGATGGCATGAGAAACTATGAGACTAGATGTATCCTTGACATAGCCTGAGGCATTTCCTTGAGGGGGGGTTTGTTGGGATATCTCAAGGTGTATGCCTCAGGCACACCTTATGTTTCTATGTGTGAGTGCTAGAGGCACAGTTAGGTGCCCACAAGCACAGTTAGGTGGTGGAGAGCCACATAGGATGATTGAGAGAATCTAGGAGCAGATTGAGGAGATGATTGTGGAGCTCTGAAGTCATCAGTGATGTCAGTGAGCATGTATGAGGTGCCTACTTAAGGACCTCACTCTTCTTCATTCTACAAGCAAGTAATGCAAGTATTCTGAGTTTGTGTCCATTCTTTGCTTTCCTTTCAGTTTCCCAACACTAGCATTGTAAACTTGGTTAGCTTGGTGGGATATGAGAGCATTTCATTGGGGTTCTTGGTTTGTGTCACTTTTTGGTCCTACTCCATGCCTTGCATGGCATTTTGAGATGATGTATTGGAGTTTAATTCCATGGTCTATCATAGTGCACAAGAAATAGAAGCACTCTTTGTGGTTATTGGAGTTTATTTTCATTAGAGCTCTTGGTTTGTTTCTCTCTCTTGCCATCTGTCTTCTCAACTAGCACTCATCATGCTTTTGCATTTGTGGAGCTCGTATGAGGAGACTCTTGATTGTGTATTTACCATGGATAAATCATGTAATGTCAGTCTTGTAGGTTGTAGATGTGGGCATCTAGAGTTTGATAAATGTCAGTCTTGTAGGTTGTAGATGTGGGCATCTAGAGTTTGATGAGGTGGACTTACATCATGATTGATGAAGTCACTTTCTGCACTAATGAGCGCAAAAAGCAATCAATTCATTTTGGCGGGTTTCTCTTGATTTCTTTTTCACTCAATAAATCTCACTCGTGGGACTCTATTAATCTATGCATTGATGCATTTTTTATGTAGCCAGTTTTAAAAGCTAGTAAGAGACATCATCTTCACAAATTTTCCTAGCAATAGTGATTATTTCAACAAAAACTCCAAGAAGGCAATGGAAAAAACAAATCTTGCAAGAATTTTATATCCATCTTTAAGCATGATAAAATTATGCAACCACCCCAAATTTACTAGAGAGATATGAGAGGGGGTGTTTAGGGTTTCCGGTTTACAAGAACTTAGGATTTACAAGAATATCAACTTTTGCTTAAAAATATGTTGAATGGTGTGTATAATTTTTGAGGAAAAGGTTAAAATGGAAAGCTATAGCATTGGGTAGTACAATGACTCCACCATTCATTATGTTTTCATACATCATTGCACATGAATCTTCTTTCGAATTTTCTCTCTGTTGTGACAAATTATGCTTGATTTTGTGTTGAGTTATGAATTTTCCAAGATCTAGGAGCCATTAGATGTGTATTCACATTAATAACAAATCTATGCACATTGATTACTACAATGATTCCATTCATAATATTTTCATACATCACTAATTACTACAATGAGTCCATCCATAATATTTTCATATACCATAGAACATGATTGTGGGCCTGAGCATTAAGAGAACAATAGTGGATAGGATACACACACACACACACACTCATGCACGCATGCACGTATGCATGCCCACGCCGCCCACGCCCACACCCATGCTGCCCATGCACACAGACGCACACACCCATGCACACGCCCAAGCACATGCACAAGTACATGCAGAAGCACACCCACATGCACATGTAGGCGCATGCACACATACATGCACACGCACACGCACATGCACACGCACACGCACGCACATGCACACACACACGCACATGCACATGCACTTGCAGATGCACTCGCACACGCACATGTGCATGCGCACACACATGCACACACACACACACACACAAACATGTATATGTGTGTGTGTGTGTGTGTGTGTGTATGTATATACGATACACATATTTATATATATCTAGATATTCTTACATATATGTTTATGTATATATATGGGTATATACGTCAGTATATTAACATATATGGTGATATATGTAGAGATATGGGGGCATATATGGAGGAAAGAAATTTAGAGATTTGTAGAGTGTTCTTTGTATGCACAATGCAGACCACTTAGTAATATCATGTACAAAAATCCATAAGATCTTGAGAGCTAAAAGTACAGTAGGAACAGAATCAAAAAAGAAATGACAATGAAAGAACAACTGTACACGTAATTTGTGGAGTCAAAAACTACAGCAACTGCTGCATAGATCCTTGTTGAACTTAGCACGAGTCATTACAACAGTCTGCGAACCTGACAAAATCATTGTTGGGACAAAATCCAACGTAGTGGCTTGCTAAGTGTTATAACCAACTACTACACAAGATAATGTATCAAAATATTCTATTCTCTCTTAGTCTATCTCGAGATGATGACCTTGCAGGGTGGTGAAACTACCCCTAAACAGTTGGCACTCCCGGTGGATAGGCCTTTTGGAACAAAAAGATGAAGATACGGACCCTTCTACTGAAAGTACTCCTTGTTGTATTGCAAGTTAATTATCTGGGTGCATTTAATCCCAAGGTTTTCCCTTGTGCTTAGCAGGATGTAATCCTCCCATTGAGAGACACCTTCATCAGTTGGCTAGTCTTCCAATGTCTGTGATTCAACCTCAGGGCTTGTTGCAGTTTGCTCATCATCCTCTATTTTGTCTTTAGCATCAGTGCATCGGGTATAAGCTTGGTAGACATATCAGGTGGCACATCTTTTGTAGTAGTGTCTTCTCCTCCTGCTGCTACCTTAGGCAAAATCTGAACATTAGAGTTAAAAAACTCTGTTTTGGAATCATGAAACAACGCAGATGGCTCAATGAATGGTTCATGGACTAGGGGCTTTGTTAGTAGGGCCTGCATTTTGTCCATCTGTTGGGCCATGATATCGTATGCATAAGCAGCTGCTGATACAAAGGTTCATAGGGTCTCTTTGTAATTACCATCAGTCGGTTCTTCAAAATTTCCCAAAGACTCTGCAAGGTCTCAATTAGCTGCATTTCCAGTGGATGACATGAAAGTGCCATCAACTTCCTCAGTCATTTCCTTTAATTGACTGTTCTACTCCTTCAAGTGATCTGATCCTCTCCTTGAGGATTGTGTTCTCAATTTGCATGTTTGTGTGGTCTGCTGCTAGCCTTTGTAGTTGCAAGAAAATTCAGTCTTCATTTTGTCCAACCATTTAGTCACTGTAGGCATGCATTCTTTCTGAACTCTCACTTGACCAAGTAATTTGGCTCTTTGTATGACTGATACTCCTCTTGTAGTTGTGTCAATTCCTGCTGCTGGCAGTGTGCCAACTCCTTTTACTGCTACTGCTGCATGTCTAGCTTATTATTTAAGGCATCGATCTCTTTTTGCAAGTTTTGAATCTCCTTGGTCAGCTTTGGTTTGCCTCGCCCTGTTGCTCATGAAAGGATCTCAAAACACCCATAGCATAGTGAACTTCCATAATAAATTTGTTACCCAATATACATGCAGTGGAGGCTGCGTGTGGTGAAGACTTTTGATACTCTCTAGATCTCTGTAGTAGTGTCAGCATGACCGTTTCCACATCCTCATTAGCTCCTTTGAACTTCTTGTTGAGTTTACTGATAGGCATCTTTTTAGGGATCAACTTTGTTTTCTTGGCTTTCTTAGAGTCGGAGATACTTGCCTCCTATGGGAGTATCCCAAAGACTTTTTGCTAAGGACTTACAAAAAAGACTAACATATTGGCCTCCTCAGTGCTATAGTTGGCTGCCTTCAATGCTTCGACTTCCTTCCATTTTGCTCTTTCTTCTTGTATATCCTGCTTATTCTTTGTTTGATTTTCTGTCTAATGCATAGGCATATCCTAAAATCTGATAGTCGATTTTTGAGAAAAATCATATAGTGCAAAGATGAAAGGTGCTACGTTTGACTGTTTGTTGGTGTTACTCAAGTCCTTCTTTGTCACCTCACTCTCATAAGCCTTGAGTGCAGCACGTTTGCCCATAAAATTTTGTTACCTCGCTCAGTAGCTCGGAGGATAGCATATCTTTCCCTACTGATGGTGTTTGTCTTCCCTCTTCATATCGGCCTCAGCATCTTTGTCATATGATAGCTCCTCTTCTGTCAGTGGGAGGTTGAAGACATGGGAAATAACTGTCGGATTGACCATTAGTTCTAGTTCGATCATGCCATCAGTCCTTTGGAAACGCTCATATTGCTACATTGCATCGGGATGAGTCTTTCAAATGTTCCATGGCAAGCTAGCATAGCCAAGTAAGCCTACCTTTTTCAGCCACTTTGTATGCCGACTGAGGTCTAATGAGACTCGAAATTCCTTGAAGTTGGTCTGAATCATTTGTTTCTTGGGGGTGGGCTTAATTGCTTCCTCCTCTGATTCATCCTCGCTTGGTGGTGTGATTGCGATCGGCTTTGCATCTATGATGTCTTTCTTGCATGGGATTTTTCGCACTTGTGTCTGCCCTTTCTTCTTCACCATGTTTTTATAGCAATTGCAGTGCTAATTGCAAGTTCTCTTCTCCCTCAGTCGGTAAATGCGCGAGTGGAACTGGGGGCCATGTAGCTGCCTGTGAAATCCTGGAGAATCGAGTAACATGTCGACGAGGACTACAAATCACCTTGTGTGAGCTGAGGTGCAGTATTCATTTGAGTTGTAGTTGGTGCCTCACACAATCAAGTGTTGGGTGGCAAAATCGAGAGTGGAGAGGTGGTGTGATGTGGGTGCCCAAGTCGCTCAAGACTGGTTGTCAATTGGGAGTCCGATTTGATGCCGTACAACTAACAATGTGTGTGCAATGTGTGTGGAGTCCTTTTGTTGATGGTCGGAGCTATTTGGGGAAGTTGGCTGCAATTTTTTTGGATTCCAATTGGATGGACCGTGTTTTCTTGGTTGTTAGGCGGATGGTGGTCGGCGGACCCTCTTATTCTTTTCTTGCGTAGTCAAGTCGGTAGACCCTTTGTTGGTGGGGTGTAGATGGATGGGGCCCCTAGTCGGAGTCTCGCTAGCGGGTTGGACTCCACATGGTGGTCGGCTGACTGACCTCTACCTCTCATTTTCTTATTGCAAGTGGATGGATTATTGAGTGGATGTCGACTATTTTCACTCGCCGTTGCCATTCCTCCTTTGTCCATATGGATATGCACGATTGCAAATAGTTGTTTGCTTTTTCTTTGCCATGTGGTTGTGAGTTGAAATACGTTGCCCGGTCTACGATGGCAAAGAAAATGTCTAACCTTCTCATGCGCATGTTGCGCCATGATCCTGATTCACTTTCCTCAGTGTTGGATGTGTTGGAGTCCTTAGTGAGTGCCTGCTATTTGTCAGATCGCTTCTCGTTGTAGTCGAAATGCATCTCTTCATTGATCTCCCAAAATTGGATTGGGATGGGTTGGGAAATCTGGTCATGACTCATGAGGCTCATGTTTATGATGCTGCTCATCTTAGTAAAGTTTTTGCTGGTACCATTTTGAAGTAGATTGGAATTATTCTTCAATCTTCTACACTTTGGCAGTGTCGGTGAACTGTAGGATGCTATTGTTGTTTCTTGCTGGTACCTGCATTACATGGATTACCATTGTAGTTTGATAGATGTTAGTAGACCATCTACCCTCACCAGATTTATCTTGAGTGCTGATGGATCAGTCCCCACATAGGGCTTTAGCCTAAATCCATTGACTGGTTTGTCAAAGACATTACCATGAAGATTAGCAATCTTGAAGGTGCCCTGATCAAACACCTCCATAATTCTAAAAGGGCCATCATACCTGAGTTTGAATTTTCCAAGCCTTTTTCCTAGTTTTGTGTTGAACATTAATATTAGATCACCTTTTCTGAAGAGTTTGAACTTGATGTTTCTATTGATCCAAGCAACTCTTCTTTTTTGAATGATGTCAGCAATGTAGGAACTTGGTAATTTGTCTTCATCCAGTTGTAATAGTTGTTAGAGTCTGAATTTGATTGATTCTTTTGGGGAAAGTCTTTGTTCCATAGCCACTCTTAGGTTTCCTACAACAAATTCCATTCACGGCCATAAACTAGTCTGAAAGGTGTTAGGCATGTTGCTACCTTGTAGGTTGTTCTTAGTGCCCATAAGATTGAATCTAACTTTTGATCCCAATCTATAGGATTTCTATCCTCCTGAATATTTCTTCATAATTTTGTTTGTACTTTTAGCTTGACCATTCCCTTATGGGCAGTATGCTGTTGATTTCTTGTGGAGCATCATATGTAGTTTTTTGACCTTCTTGATTGTTTTGTTGATGAAGTGTGTACACCTATCTGACACAATCTCAACAAAAACACTAAATCTTGTGATAATATTGTGGTATACAAACCATGCAACAATTCTTGCTTTGTTGCCCTTGAGGGCCACTACCTCTGCCGACTTTGTGCAATAGTTAGTTGCACCTAGGATGTACTGGTTTCTTATGTATTTTGCTGCTAGCTTGATGGGACCTACAAACTCTAGCTCCCATTTTTGAAATGGGCCTAATGCAAGGATGGGCTTGTGTCATTCTATCATCATCAAGTGGCCTATCATCTCTTTGGAATGCTAGACAAGATCTTGCATAATTATGAGCATCTTTGAGCACTGTGGGCCACCATAGGCCTGCTTGCATTATCTTTCTTCCCGTGATTTCACCTAAGAAGTGTCCTCTTATTGATCCTTTATGAGCTTCCGCCAAGATAGCCTTTTGCTCATGACTTCATACACATCTCCTGATGACTTGATATATCCCCCTCTTGCAGTAGTGAACTCCTGCAATGACCAAGTAGGGTTTGCTTTACAAGACAAGGCTTTTCCTTTGGTATTTGGTCAAAGATTCAGGGATCAGACCATCAGTAAGAAAGAACAACATTTTATCATACTAGTCTAGAGGATTATCTGTTTGGATCATGAATATTCCCACATCACGCAACTCATTTGTTATTCTTGTAGGGCCTTCTCCTGATGTTGATCTGCTCAGGTAGTTTGCAATAGCATGATGCTTTCTAGGTCTATGAATAATTGAATAATCAAATTCTTGTAGCAAAAGCATCCATCTTGCAAGTCTACCAGTTAGTTGAGATTTGTTGACTAAGCATAGGAGTGTTTGATGGTCCACACGAAAGATAACCTTGTTTCCAAGTAGATAGTGCCTATACCATGCTAAGTGCTTCTCTTTCAGTGATTGCATAATTCTCCTTATGTTTGGATAGAATCCTACTTGCATAGAACACACTGGTATGAACCACTTCTCTTTCTTTTGCTGCATCAAAACTGCACCAATAGCCACATTTGATGCATCCACAAAAACAACAAAGGCTAATGTCCAATCAGGTAGCTTGAGTATAGGTGCTATGACCAAAATCTTTTTTAAAATATCAAAGGATTCTTGCTGCTCCTTTCCCCATACATATTGTTTTGACTCCATTGTTAGCTTGGTGAGTGAGAGGCATACTTCTTATAAATACCTTAAAAACCTACAATGCCATTTCATTTGGCCAACAAATCTTTGCAATTGTTTGACAGTCCTTGGTTTGTATCAATGAGACTTTTTTGGGATCAATTTCCATCCCTCCTTGTAAAATGATCCTCTTTTTATGGCAAATGCACATTTGCAGGGTTGAGGGTGAGCCTCGCCATTCTACATTCCTCAAAGCATAGTTTGAGCTGATCAAGGTGCTCATGTCTCTTTCTAAAAACTGAGAAATCATCTAAACATACTTGCATGAAAGTTGTTAAGTATTCTACAAATATCTCCTGTATGTGCCTTTGGAAAGTTGGTGGTGCATTCTTGAGTCCAAATGTCATTACATTAAATGCAAAGACTCCCCATGCAGTCACAAATGCTATTTTGTGCTTGTCTTCTGCTCGGGGGGGTCACTCATCATATGTAACCCTATCACGTGAGTTCAACAGAAGGATTTTTTTTATTTCTAAAATTTACATAAATAAATATACATAAGGGACTATTTAAAATAGTTTTGGAAAAAATTTACAGATTTGTATAGAAAAGGGGTACATTTTATTAATGAAATTTTTTACAGATAAGGGACTTTAAATAAAGGCCTTGAACGCACGTGATATAGAGGGTTTATACATAGTGACCCCCCCGAGGTCTTCTGGGGCCATTCTAATCTGATTATAGCCATTGAATCCATCTAGAAAATTGTAGATTTCATGGCTTGCAACAACATCTAGGATTGATTCACAAAATGGTAGTGGGAATGGATCAATAATTGTGGCAGCATTCAGCTTTCTATAGTCCACACACATTTTTAGTTTGCCATTCTTTTTTGGGACAGTGACAATTGGTGACAACCATGTCACGTGATCCAATGGATATATGGATCCAACTTTGAGTAGTTTATCTAGCTCCTCTTTGACTTGTCTGGCATAATTGGGGTTCATTCTGTACCTATGCTAGATCACTTGAGCTGCACCCTTCCTCAAGGTGATTCTTTGTTGGTAGAATGTAGGATGTACCCCTTTCATATTTGTATAATGCCATGCAAACACATCTTCAAAATTTTGAGTCATTCTCTTTTACTATTGCACTTATTTTCATATGTTCTTCAAACTGTTGCTCTGCTTCAATAATGGCCTGCACACGTGTTTTGAGATTGTCATCCAATGTGATATCCTCATTGTCTAACTCAATTGCATCACTAAGTTGCATCAATATGTTGTGGAGCGATAGAACCTATATCCAACTTCAGTTTGATTTGGTGTGCCTGTGAAGTTTTCATGGATCAAAATTTCTTGGTTGGTCTTTTGTACTAATGTATTGTTGCACAATTCTTTTTACATCCACCTCAAGTAGAGGTATAACTAATGGGTTCCTTCTCAAGAACATTTCCTCTTCATCCTCCTCTAGTTCAGCCACCATGTTAACTCCTTCTGCCTCTAATGGCTGCATATGTCTGGGGAAACTCTTTTTTGTTGTTAGGGAGATTTTGAATTTTTTCTTTTCTTTTTTGATTGTAATCCTCTCAGCTCCCCAATCTTGCTTCACTTTTGTAGCCTTGAGCCAAGGTTTGCCTAGGCGCATGGAGTAGGAACTGTCTCTTTCCTCCATCTAGACTACATCAAATGGCACAATAAAAATTAATCCCCATATGTTGATTTCTTGACCTCTAAGGATTCCAAGTGGTTGTATCCTTCTCTGGTCAACCATTCGTACTTGGAAGGGTGATGGAGCTAATTCGTTAGAGCAAAACTTCTTGAACAACTCTGCAGACAATATGTTGACCGTCACTCCAAATCCACTGTCAATAAGTACATCATGGATTCTTTGTCTTTTGTATTCCACATCAATTGTGGGTATTCAATAATCCACTTCTTCCACAGTTGAGGTGTAGATTACTACGGCTTCTTCTTCATCCTCTTTGAGTATGTCTTTAGGTTCCTTTGTTAGGTTGTTCTCTTGCAAGCCTTGAAATAATTGTTCTCTAAATGCAGGTATGAGATTCAGTAGCTAGTCCAAGGTAATTTGTATCTTTGAGTGTAGTAGCTCTTTGAAGAAAGCATCAGGCCAACCATGACCTTTTGATTTGTAAGCATTGTATTCTGTAAAGACCATAGTGCTATTGTGAAAGTTAGGAATGTCCTCTTGCAATGGTTTGGTTGGTTGTCTACTACTGTTTCTCTTTTCATTGTAATTACCCTCAATAATTACAAGCTTGATTCATGTTGGGTCTTTTTTGAGCTACCCAATTTTGGTTGTTTTGCAATTGGTCTCTTGCTGCTACTGTAGTTTTCAATTGTTTGTTTAGTCCTTTGTATAAGTAGTCACCAATTGCTCTTGAGTAGGTCTTTGTGGGGCAGCTAGCCTCTAGTTCAAATTCCTAAACATCTATGCATATTCCTCCATCGATAGTCTTTTTGCTTCATATTCCGAAGCTTCTTAATGACTCCTTCTGGAGTTTTTTCTTTTTTGAATCTACTCAAGAATGAGTTCTTCAAAGAATCATAATCTACAAAATGAGCAAGACCATATTGCATAAACCAACTCATTGCCTTACCTTTAAAGGTAGCTGCAAATTGTACTTTCTTCACTGCATCAGGTAGTGCCCCAAATCTAATAGCAGTCCAATGGGTCCCAAATTGAACGACATGGCTATCTAGGTCTAGTACTTTCTTCCCATCTAATTTTGCTGCTTTAACTAGTGGGTTTGGCATCCTGACTGGTCGTGGAATAGGTGCACTCCTTTTTGGTTGGGGTGGAAAGGGATTGAAGTTCAATTGTCTTTGAGCAATAATGTATAAATCTACAGCTAGATGTGTATCGAGTGTAGTTCATAAGAAAGTTTCAATAGGTGTTGAAGCACTCAACACTCCAAGCTTGTTTGTTTTGTCCTAGATTTTTGAGTTGTAAACTGAGTTTGGTGATGAAGTTTCTCCAGTGGGTATGTAGTCATTATCCTCAAAGATTCTATCACCATCTGGATCTATTTGACTTTAGCTTCAGCTCTTGCTCTATTTCTTGTGAAGTATAGTGAGCCAAATCAGTTTGGTGACGGTGGGTACTCAGTTCGTTGGGAGTGCCTCCATGAAATAGTCTTTTGTTTTCTTATCGTATATTATCTTATTTTATCAAATGAGAAGTGACAAAAAGCTGGTGATGTAATTTTATTTATTGAGATAGTAGGAAACATGCACACACATGTGCGCACGTGCGCACGCCCATGCATGCACGCTCGCACACGCACACACACACACATATGCACACACACACACATGCACATGCACGCATGCACGTGCACACACACACACATGCACACGCATGCACGCATGTGTGCATGCACACACACACACACACACACACACACACACACACACCCATCCCCTTGGATATCTTTGCTATTTCTTGGCATGGGGACTATGTATAAGACCTAACTAGCCTTGCTCTTGCCTCATCTTTACTATTGACATCAATGTAACTTTGATGAATCCACATACTATTATTATTACTATTTCACTCCCTGGGCACTACAGATGAAAGGTTTAAGTGAGATAGATTCTTTATATATATTTTTGCACATAACTTGAAAAGGTGTGGACCACTACTTGGAGCTTGGTAGATTTTCTTTTTGTTAGCCTATGTGCACTATAATACTTCGATAATTGTTAGGCTATGAGAGATATATATATGTTAAAATGACTTCATTTAAGGTTATGTGCTAAATCTCCCCTAGTAAGGTTAGTGGGTAGATAAACCTGTGGGACTCAAACACTAAGAGGTATGGTGATGATTTAATAAAGGGATACTAGACACCCATTGAGCCACCATGGGTAAATGTGAAAACCCATTGGACAATGAAGATACTTCTGGGTAATTAGACCCTAATTGATTTTTATGTCCTATGAAGATTATAGGCTTGCCATAATGGAGGAGTGGTCCTTCCATTTATACTAAGAACCCATTGGATTATAAAATGCCCCTAACACACTATAGGATATAATCCACTTGAAACACCCCATGTGATAATGGTCAATAGGAGGTCATTAGGTAGAACATTACATTTGTCACTTTAATAGCCAATTACTAGTCAATTGTATATTGGCAGAGTGACAAAGAGAATGGACACTGGTATAATGGGTACATTTTCCCTCCCCTTTGAAACTTGGTGCACTATTGGTATCACCCCCATACTCCTGTGAGATAGACCTTCATCTTCAAAAACTGATGTCCCACATGAGCTAGAGAATGTAAGTAGTTCTACAACCATATTTGGCACCAAAACACTTTGGGTAGTTGCCACCAACTGAAGCTATCAAGCATGAGTGTGGATATCAAGTTTATATGTGACTCTATTTTCCCCCTAAAGCATAGTTCATTTACCTCTCTAAGGTTCTAGTAGTTGAGGGCTCCCATTACGGATGCCATGGAGATTGTGTGAAAAAATACACGAAGGCTTACAGAAGGTTCATGGTGGAAAGGGGGATCACGTAATCAACTAGCCAGGAGCCAACATGATAACCAACCCTATAATGCGCTCTCTTAACCCCAAAGATAGAGCTCAATGTGAGCTTGGTCTCACACAACATTGCTAAAGCTAGGTTTACCTGAGTTGCTGCTCATGTTTGAGCACATAGATAGATTGGAACTAGATTAAATGGACTAGATTATGTTGTTTTGGCCTCCCTGATGGAGCCACCCTTCATTCTATGGCTTTTTGCATCAGAGCCCTTCATTTTTTGGACCTGAGAGCTTAACAATATGAGGAGTCAATTTGGGCATTTCTCCATGGGACAACACTTGGTAGTTAAGTGTGCATTCATTGGGAAGATTGCCTACTGTATTAGGATATATAGTTGAAGTAAGAGTGAACCAACAGGTAATATATAGTTTGAAGTGCATCACTTGAGAAAAACATAACCTCACTATATGGATATACTAATTGTTAATAAAGCTTTATAATATCACCATAATTTTAAAGATGGTTATAACATAAGCTTGTAAGTCTACATTATTGATAGTGTTATTTATTCTCATGAGATGAGCTTGCATAGAAATGCTTTGGCTACCAACAAGTAGTATATAGTTGAATTGCATCATTCAATAAAAACTTTAACATCAAACATGATCATAACATGTTATTGAAAGTCTACCTTGGTAAAAGTGTTCTATATATTTTCTTCCGAAGAGCTTGCATAGAAAACAATTGATTATTTTTGTCCCAATATATAGATAGAGTTCTAACATGCTCCTATCACAAGCAACCTTGCTCTAAATCTGGTGGAGAAACTTGCAAAAATTCCATTAAATTCATATTATGATGCATGAAGTTTTACTAAATGGTACAAAAGGTCATGATAATAATCTAAAGAATGCCTTGCCATTCGTTTTGATACATAACATGATCCCATTTGGACTTGTAGGGCCAAAAGAGGGAGCGCGGTAGTGTTGCCGCGCTCCCTCTTTTGGCCCAAAAGGTGAGAATTTTGACATCTTGTATCTTTGGATCTACAGATCCAAATGGGGTCATGTTACATATTAAAACGAATGGCAAGGCATAATTTAGATTATTATCATCACCTTTTGCACCATTTAGCAAAATTTCATGCATCAAAATGTGAATTTAATAAACAATTAGCTGATTTCTTGCATCAAATCTAGAGGAAAGTTTACCTAATAGGGACCATGTCAATATGTTGTCTATTTTGGCTTCTACCATTGATTTCTATAAGCAAAGATTGATTTGTTTTGGAATTTAATTCATTTCAAAGAAATGGATGTACTTACTCTTTAGATTTTGTTAGATTGGTGGGATGTAAAAGTCCTTCATTAGGGAGGGTTTTTTTGCAAACAAAAAAACATGGGTTTTGTTCCAAGAGTGAATAGAGTTTCAAAAACCAAGCGTTTGCACATGCATGTAATGTGGACTATTCCATTCAAGAAGTTTTGTAAAACTTTTGACTTGTGTGGAGGATTTCATTGGTGATCTCACTTATGTTGGTGGACTCTAGAGAGAGAGAACTTGATTATGGAGGATTACAAAAAATTAAATGAGTAAAAGTGAGCAAAGATAGGGTGTCTTTACTAATGATGCCTTGGCAATGATATAGGTCCAAATCTCTCATGGACTTTTGAAGAACTTAGACATTTGCTATATAAGGATTTGTCACCTCGCTCACTTTTTCTTGCTTGCTTTTTTTGGTTCGCTCACTTTTACTCGCTCGGTTTTTGGTAATCCTCCACCATATATATTGACAAAAGTTGTAGAAGACATGTATTCCTTGTTAGATATCAATGCTCCACTCTCGTGTAACTATGCAGGAACCAACTAACTCTACATGTAAGCCCCCCATATGAGGAGAAGGCATTTGAGTAGCTCGGTTATCCGGTAGGTCCTGGTTTGGACACCAGATGGGAGCCATGTGTGGCCTGATGGCTCGACGGCTTCAAATAGAGTTGGCACACTGCCAACTAGGCTACATGCAAGTGCAGGAAGGCATCCCATGATTGACCGCATTGAGGGTAGATGGAGCATTTCTCGGGGCAGCCCACTCTCAGGTTGCAGGACCCGTTTGGAGCCCCACATGATCTCGGATGGCGAACGGAGACTGTAGGTTAGTTGCTCTATTTTGTGCCACGGTTCGATCGTGTGGTCGGTGGCCTATTTCTGACTCCCAGTTGGCCATTTTTGGCAGACTAGGTCAGTCACCCAATTGGGTCTAACCGACTACGACTGGTGGCTATGTAAGAGCAAGCCCGTGAAGCCCATTATCATCACTGGCTATAGCAACCCTGATTCCTTAGCATCTAGCCTTCATCCTCTACTATTTCTAGCATGCCATCAAAGCTTCTCACGTAGGAGCACACGGTTGGGAGGCAGTGCCATCTATTGTATCAGTTTTATAGTGATCAAAATTTTTTATTCTCCATGCTATCTGCTTTTCTCTCTTGCATACGAGATCCTGTTATCTATTGAGCACAGATGTATTGTTTTCTTACATTCCCCATTGTCCCTATGCTTAAGGAGTAGTCCACGATTTGGGAGATTGCCTAATGTGGTTTTGGACATCCAGATTGGCTTCTATGTTCAAAAGGGCATCTCTACTGAAAGTAAGATGTGACTATGTACATGGTGATTAACAAAGCTCTTCGCTATCAGTAGAGAATTTCTTGCTCTTGTATGGAGCTGGTTACCACCAGATAAAGCTATCAATAGAGAATTTCATGCTCTTCGAGCTATCAATAGAGAGTTTCATGCTCTTGTATGGAGCTGCTTACCACTAGATAAAGCTGCCTTTTTTTGATGAATGCTCTTGGGCAACATCACATTGAGCTTGATGACCCAAAAAAAATCAAATATCTATTGGGACTTCATTGTATAAAATAGTTGGCAAGCACGGTATGAAGCCTCATAGACTCACTTGCTTATCGTAGAACGTTCACATGTGGAGGCTTGAAACTAGAGACTTGCCAAAAGAAGGAGCACCTTTGTCCCAAGAAAAACTTATCACTATCTTCTAGACCAATTTGAGGAGAGAGCATCTTATTACCCTAGAATCCTTGCATTCATTTACATGCTAGACATAGAGATGATTTCCAACAATAATCTTGAAATGGTACTAGTAATTGGTAATCTACTGTCATAGTTACATTATGAATTTGCAAGGATTATGATAGAAAAGAATGGGTTATGAATCTGCAAGGATTATGATCGAAAAGAATGGGCAAAGATTTAAATGGTTAAGTTTTCCTACATTTTCTGTGAAGGGGAAGAATGGGCCTTATAGATAAACTATTAAATTATTCTAATAAGGGTTTAAATTTTACCTTGAGATAGTTATAAACCTTAGCTTAGCAGTAATAAATGGAAGAGGCCATCATTTCTCATTTATTTGTCATGAGTCATTAACTTGAGATATTAAGTAATTTTCCATGGGTAATATTTTGCCCTTAGGATGGACTTGGTTGGAATTGGTTTACACTTTATACTTTTATTGTTAACATTGCACTTTATACTTCATATTACCTTAAGGGATCTCCCTTGAAATTTTATTGTGACTTCATGAATGTATGTCTTTTCCTTGGGGATTGATTAGTAAGTAGATGTTTTGATGCAGGTCTCACTAGCCTTTTGGGAATGTGTATCCTTGAGCCAATGATAGTTAGCAAGGAATTTTGGGCTCTTGGATTTATAGGGCTTATGTTAACCCTTTATGGTGGCTAATTGTAGCGTCATAAATACACACAGACGCTACGGGAAACAAAAGACAAATGATTCATGTAACATCCACGAGAATGGAATACAGATATGAAAGAGAATGACAAAATGCTGGAGAACACTGTATTCTGGCGCAATAGATCGCACAACATTTGTGTACACAATGACCTCAGAAGGCTAGTAATAGCATGCATATAGAACCATCTGACGGTTAGAGAAGCAGCCATTGAACACCCCAACCGCTTGGAGATCTGAACCGTCAACCCTTGCGAATAACGTACCTTCGCACACCCCTCTAGGTCACTGCTGCTACTGCTAACCCCCTTGGTTATGCAATAACACATGGCACTCACGGTGGACTGTGCGAACCACACATGCACATCCCTAGACTGAAGTCAAATGCCTTACATGGTGCAAAGTGTATGCGCAACAATCATTTTAGGCATAGCCTTGGCAGAGAACTAGGTGCAGTAAATTAAATCTCACCCTTCACTCAGTACACAAGAATTACAAAGCATCTCATTTTGAAAAACATTCAGAAAAACATCCACTCTCTGTAGTAGTCGCAATGCCTATATGAACGTCCTTTTTTAATTTCTCCTTCGCATCCCCGCATTTTGGACATCTTCGATGTTGCCTTCCAAAAGCAACCATTATAGTGACGTATGCGCTTAGCTGCACAACGACACTTTATTCTACGAGGCCCTTCCACAACCATCACTGTAGTTCTACTCTTCATCCAAATGAGAAATGTACTGAATAGGTGTAATAATGCTACCCACCTTGCTTAGTCCTGCATCACTGCTCTCAAGTAACCCTGTCTGAAATTGCGTCATTGCTCCAATCGAACCAGCAGCCCGCAATCATCTCTAACTGCCGCTTCCACATGAACATCTTCAATCTTCAATCATGCTCCAGATCCATCAGCCATTATAATGGATGAGGCTTGGATCTATCCACTACCTGCTGTTCAGGCCACTGCTCTATGGGTAATACTTCATCTATCCATGCACTCGATGGTGATTGCTGCTGCCATCGTTCTTGTGTCGTCGCACGTCTTTGAATCACCATAGACTCATAGGAAGGGGGATCTGGTAACCCTAGAAAAGGTGTGTGCTTATTATAATACTTCCCCAAAAACTTATCTACCTCTTTCCAGCAAGGAGGATGAGGAGGTAGTGACAGACTGAAAGAATGGGCGCACAATTCCAACCATAGACAAAGTGTATTCTTTTGCTGTTGTAGAGAATGGCTGCCACAATGCCTTCTGCTAGCTCTTCATATTTGGCTTGCCAATCCTCTTCAATCTGCACTGACTCTGCAACCACTCCTTTCCCTTATCTGCACCACCGCCACCAGAAGAAGTGCTAGACCCTTTTGGCCAAGAACTAGTTGGCACTTGCGGACCCTGTTGCTGACCAGAACTTGCAGTAGCTCCCACATCTCTGTTTGTCCTGGGTTGTCATTCGTGCAGAACCAGCTCCCGCCAACAGGTTTATGAAATAGCAACCGCACTCCATCTTGCCAGTTGCCTATCCCATTCTACCCGCACATCACCTTAAAGAGCTTCCAGGAGTGAGCCCATCTGCTCCAGTTAACACTCACATTCTTGAAAAAGCCTACAAATACTCTGCCAGCGCATCGGTAGTATGTCGGCGTAGCAAGTCATGCTCAATGCTCAACACATACTCTACATGCAGAGCTACTATGTGGCCTCCAAATGTGCTTCTACCATGAACTCTGGCTTCAAGGATTGTCCTCCGGTCCTCCAGTTGCTGCACCTGCTCCTACTGACCTCATAGAGACTCACTTTCCATGCGCAACTATGTGACTTCTACCTCCAAACTGGTCACTCTAGCAGATTCTCCCCCTGCACCAATTTGTGAAGCTATCCACGTGAGCAAATGCAAACAAAACTGCAGTTGCACATGCATAGGTTGCATTCGAAAATTGAACCTGGTAGAAGACACTGGAGACACCCGGGGACTCTGAGATCGCCATTAACACTTCCACTATCTTGACACCCTTGTCGCATCAGAGACCACCATTGATGTTGTAGGAGTCATCGTAGTCGTTGTTGCTGCACTCTACTGAAGCTGCTCCATCCACCGATGCGTAAGGGAACCTCCCACCACTGGAGTACCGCCTGGGATCACTGCTGCAGTGGACACTAGAGTCACCGTCACCTGCTCCACCATGACTAGTAACACCATAGGTGTAGACACATTAATTTGCATCGTTGCCACCCACTGGTGATGCCACCTCCCACACCACCTGTATGTGAAGGAATTGAGGGTGCGAGGGGAGATACCACCCCCTAGCTAAGGCGAGGCTTCTTCCTCAGTTGCTTCATAGCCACTCCGCTAGCAGATCCCTCAGCTTCATCCTGTGTAGGCCCCTTAGGCGCAAGAGTAAGCACCAAGGCACTCAATTGTCGAGGCACTGTAGACTCCAAATGTATGGGAAACAAAATCTCCAGGACTGCCCAATCTTGGAATTCACTACCTGCTTCTTATCCATATGAGTTTCCACCCATAAAGCCTCTGCATGAATCCTCTCCTTTAGGATCCCAACCCATGGCACTGCCCTCTCCTCAGCAACCAGTATCATCCCTCGAGTCCAAGGAGTGATGGTGTATGTCTTGGCCTACAAGTACAATGACTCGAGTATCTAGTGATACAGGTCCCTTATCTAAGCATCTAGACACCCACTCAGCTTGTATTTGCCCCTACTAAGAGCTCCAATCTTTTTCTCCATCACTGCCGGTGTACATGTTGGTTGCGCGATCATCCCTCCATTCATAGGCAAAAAGAGCTGTTGATGAATCAATTGCACTATCAGTATTCTCTTCAATAATCAACAATAATTGCAACATTTGATTGTGTTGTGGAGATGAACAAGTTTTCTGTAAAACAATAATATTGCTTCTTTCTTTCTCAAAGAAATTGAAATAAGCAATTGTGTTTGTCATATTATTACTACTATTAATTAATAATGAAAAGGTATTCCTTTTGATTGAAAGTGTCTTGGCATTCTTAATAGCTCAAATTTTCCCTTCCCCCTTCTGAAATAAAACCAAATGGCATGGATTGATGAATGCTATGAAGAAGGGTGTATCAATACTTGGGAGCACCACCTACATTGTGTGGGAGAGGAGAGCACATACAAAGGGATAAGGAGATACCAAAAGTGGTGGAGCAAAAGCTACTCCACCTTATTCCTCTATCATATATATATGCGTATACATGGGCACTGTACAAGTGGGTGGGCACACTGCCCTTTACTCCAACAACCTCCCACTTAAAGGCAGTGTGCCTTTAAGGGAGTATAGTATACATATAATACAATCAGCCATAGGCTGAAAAACAAGATGACCAGACTGTCATCCTATGCCCATCGACACTTTACAATGTGCAAAGTGCATAGAGGATAAGCTGCTAGCAGACATCAGGTTTGCGAGATAGAAAATGACAAGTTGTAGATGCCTGTCAACCAAGATCTCATGCCAGATCTCAGTGGGAGAGTGAACTCTCACCACCACGTGCTCCTGTGCTAAGTCCATAGCACTCGAACTATCACTGTGCAAAAAAAATGTCTCTGTACCACCTGTGACCATAAGCACATGCCCTACAATAGACCTCTGCTGGTCTACCCAACCTGTATCACCTGCATGCTGCTCCTAGAAGCATAAGGACCTAATGTACACAACCGCTTCCCTACTGTCAAAATCTACCATAATAATGCTACCAACTCCCACTGCAACGGAAGCAAGAACCGGAAGTGTAGCCCCAAGGGCAAACATGTGAGAACCAAGTCTCAACATAGTCATGGATGCATGAAGTACTATGGCTACCATATCAACCATAACTTGCTGCTCAATCGATCTGTGATCGTCAAACCTGTTGTGTTTCAAGTTTGGAGCCAATACAGGCAATGGAGTACTCAGTAACTTCCCCCTCTCCATACTAAAACAACCAAGTATCTGACAAACATCATCAAGACCATGCAACTCCCACTGCAAGCATCCCTGTCCATAAGGAACCATATGGCAAGTAACCTCAGAAGGATAGAAACCTCCTGAATACTGAGACCATAACCTGTCTCACTATGCATCACATCTTGAGCTCTCATAACAGTATCAAACCTATGAAGCCAAGCTCAAGGGGATTGCTTCTGGCCATGGAGGCACTTATGAAGCAAACATATCAATGATTCTTGCCCATGCACAGGTCAATAACTGCAGAAACCACAAGTGGGAGAGAAGAGCGCACACAAAGGGATAAGGAGACACCAATATGGTGGAGCAAAAGCTACTCTAGCTTATTCCTCTATCATATATATATGAGTATACATGGGCACTGTACATGTGGGTGGGCACACTGCCCTTTACCCCAACACATTGTATAGTAATGGCTTTAACATATATTGGATTGAATGGTCTTTCAACTATTGTCTTCACATGTCAAGCCTTTTCTAAGACCCCTTTGAAGCTTCACATTACATCTCGCTTGCAATGAGTGCAATGACAATACAACCTCTTTGTAAGCCACTCTCTGCTCCCAGGTGTTGGCACATCATCTAACGAGCTTCCACTCATCCCTTCCATCTGCATACATCTAAAATCACAACATGAGCTGCAAGGAAATCTATTAAGATCCAAAAAATAGCCGCCCATAAACTCCTTTCCTCTCTTGTAACAATAAGTGCCCTGAACCGTTGCTATATAGCGATGATTTCCCCTGTTCCGTCTCGCTATATAGCGATGCTTTTAGGATATAAATGTTGCTATATAACGATTGACCAGTGTCGCTATATAGCGACACTGGGGGCTAAAACCCGAAACCCCATGTGACGTCGTCTTTCACATCTCTATTGCAGGAAAAGAAAAAATATCTCCTCCCACCTTATATTCGATGACCTCACTTTCCTCCTCTCTATTCCCCACACTCCTCACCCCTACCCAGCCCCTCTCCCAACACTTGTGCTCCCTCTCCACCCTTCTCCCTCTCTACTTGTATGAAAGGAATTTTTTCAAGAAGGTGTCTCTTTAAGCAATGTAGATTAATTTTTTATGAGATTTCATTTTATGAGTGTTGAAGCATTTTCTCCTTGTATTGCTAAGCCTATGTGCTAACTTTCATGCTTGATTTTCAGAGGTTAAGGACAAAAAACGAGATCTGGTGAAAGAAACAAGACTCGCCTCTTCTCTTTTTGGTATTTCTCTGCCTCCTGTTTCTCCTTGTTTGTAGGCTTATGCTTTCTCCTTATTTGTAGGATTATGCTTGTCTCCTCAATCCAATCCCTTTGAAAAGTTGCTTCTCCAAACTCCTCCTTCCTCTAACTAGTTATCTAAAAAAATGTTATGTTTCCTCTTTTTTGTAGGGCCAGTCCATAAAACACCGAGCGAGACTTTTCCAAGTAAGAAAGTGCTTCCTCTTTTTCCCTTTTGTTATTTCTGTTATTTGCATTGGCTTGCAGCTAATGCCTTAAGTGCTAGCTGCAATGATGGGCGTAGGAACCCTCTCTTCTCATATTCCCTCTTCTTTCCCTCTTTCCTCTTTTCCTCCCTCTTTCCCCGCCTCTTTCCCTCATATGCTCATGCATAAGCATAAGCATATGCTTTCTCTCTTTTTCTCTTATGCATATGCTTTTCCTTCTCTTATGCTTATGCTCTTTTACCCTCTTCTTTTTCCCCTCTTTCAATCTCTTTTCCTCTCTTCCTTCTCTTCTTTTCCACTCTCTTTTTTCCTCTCTTTTTCTCCTCTTTTCATAAGCATATGTATTTGCCTATGCTTATGCTTTCTCTCTTTTTCTCTTATGCTCATATGCTCATACATAAGCATAAGCATATGCTTTCTTTCTTTTTCTCTTATGCTTCTGCTCTGTTTCCCTCTTCCTTCTCTTATGCTTATGCTCTTTTCCTCTCTTCTTTTTCCCCTCTTTCGATATCTTTTTCCCTCTTCCTTCTCTTCTTTTTCCCCTCTTTCAATCTCTTTTCCCCTCTTCATTCTCTTATGCTTATGCTCTTTTCCCCTCTTCTTTTTCCCCTCTTTCAATCTCTTTTCCCCTCTTCCTTCTCTTCTTTTTCGCCTCTTTCAATCTCTCTCTTCTTTTCATAAGCATATGCCTATGCCCATGCTTATGCTTACGCTTATGCTTATGCTTATGCATGAGCATATGCTCATATGCTCATGCATAAGTATAAGCATCTGCTTTCTCTCTTTTTCTCTTATGCATATGTTTTTCCTCCTCTTATGCTTATGCTCTTTTTTCCCCTCTTCTTTTTTCCCTCTTTCAATCTCTTATGCATATGTTTTTCCTTCTCTTATGCTTATGCTTATGCTTATGCATGAGCATATGTCTCCTTCTCCTTTCTTTCTCTTCTTTTCCCCTCTCCTTCTCTTAAGCTTCTCCTTCTCTTTTCCTTCTTTTATTCTTCTCTTATGCTTCTCCTTCTCTTATGCATATGCTTTCCCTCTTATGCGTATGCTTATTTCCTTCTCCTTAGTCATATTCGGTTCTTTTTTCACATGTTCCTTAGCCATATTTGGTTCTTTTCCACTCTTTCAATCTCTTTTCCCCTCTTCCTTCTCTTATGATTCTCCTTCTCTTTTCCTTCTCTTATGCTTCTCCTTCTCTTATGCATATGCTTTCCTTCATATGCTTTCGCTCTTATGCATATGCTTATTTCCTTCTCCTTAGTCATATTCGGTTCTTTTTTCACATGCTCCTTAGCCGTATTTGGTTCTTTTTTTTTTCAAACTGATTCTAAATGGAACAACCATGCCCTCATCCACTGGTGTCCTCCATAAACCCCAACCTGGTTCCCCACGTCGCAGGGATTATAGACATAGCTTCTCTTCTAGCTCATGTAAAAGAGAAGATTGTGCAAGAGAGTGATTGGGTGAAGTACAATGTGGGGGTGTGTGCTTCTGGGTGGGGTCCAAGCTAAAGGGTAGTGGAGCAAGGGCGATTGAGGAATGCATGACACAACCCATGGGATATCCGTAGGTTGTGAAGAGACCACCACAACCAGTGGAGCCTCAAATATGATTGTGTAAAGGACATAATGGATTGTGCGGAGGCATTTGTGGATTGCGAGTACATAATCGCTAAAGAGCATGACCGCATAATATTAGAAGAGGTGGAGGATGAGGTCCCTAGTGACCCACATACCATGTGGTAAGAAGATAGGTATACTGCTCGGTATTTATCTATACCATGCGATGATAAGTATACCGCATGGTATATCACAACTACCGCACAAGTTTGCTATATATACCATGTGTTACTATAGACATATTGTATGGTATAATTGTATGCGCAATCACGTGCCACTTGCATTCCCGAGAATCTAGCTTTGCTTGGAGTCTCAAAAAAAACAAAGAAGGACAAGAAAAATGGGATAAAGAAAGCTTCCAAACTAATTTGTAAGTTTTCATATCCTTTTAAAAATTCTCGTGTTGGTGGTGGGCTCGCTCAGGCCAACTGATATCTACCCACACTAGGATGCAAAATGGATAAATGCAAAGCTCTTAGTTTATGGTTTATCATTTGTGATCTGAAAGGATTATTTTTGTAAAGAATGGTATCTTTTTTTGATATATTTGAAGTTATTTTCATGAAAAAAAAAGTTATTTTTGCAGACATCAGCCAATTATCTTTTAAAATTTAGTGAAACCTTATGGTTTTTGGTATTTATAAACCTTTAAAGAAATTACATGTTTAGTAGTTATTAGCTATATAGGTTACAAAATAAAAGTAAAAAACATAGATGGTTTTGAAAGCAAGTATCTACATGCCAGTGGAGACTCTACGTATGCCAACTTCTAAACCATATGCTGACCGGTATATGGATACTCAATATCTATGACCCATATGCTGACCGATAACAACTCACACATGTATGTTAAATAGTAAATGATATATTATAGTTTGTAGGTACTTAGTAGCAAGATAAATATATACTTGACTTTTGCTAATTGTGGCTGGCATTTGCCAACTGCTGATGACAACCTATTGAAAGTCTCTAGCTAGTTGTGTAGTTTGCAATTTCTAGCTTGTATCAATTTGGAAATTAACCATGTTTTTTACCTAGTGTCCTACACAATCGTCAAAAAACCCACTTCTAGTGTGTTATTTGCACATGCACATATCCGATGAGCACCCCACTTTGCATGTGTATAAATCACACCTATTTTAAGGAATGTGCAGAGTGTTGTGCCCATTGGATATGGTTAGCATGGTTGATCACCCATCAAATCATGTTTTCACATTAGGCTGTCATGCACAATTGTCAAAAAACACGCTCCGAAGGGTGTTATTCAAATGCACATTTATCCGATGGGAATCTTGATTTGCATGCACATCAATCCCACCTATGTCAAAGCACGTGCAAAGTATCATGCCCATTGGAAGTGGTTTGCATGGTCAATCACGCGTTAAACCATGTTTTTCACCTATTGTCGGGCACAATCATTAAATCCCACACCTCGAGTGTGTTATTCAAACCTACATGTATTCAATGGGAATCCACCTCTGCATGCATGTTAAACCCACATATTTTGAGACAGGTGCAAAGTATCGTTCCCATCAGATGTGGTTTATAGAATCGATCATGCATTAAACCATGTTTTTCACCTAGTGTCATGCACAATCGTAAAAAAAAATGCTTCGAGGTGTGTTATTCGAAGGTGCACGTGTCTGATGGGAATCCCCCTATTCACACACATTAATAAAACCTATGTTGAGGTAGGTGCAAAGTATTATACCAATCGGATGTGGTTGGTATGGTTGATCACGCATGAAACCATGTTTTTCATCTAGTGTCCAACACAATCGTTATTCAAAGACACGCATATCTGATGGGCATCATGCATTGCATGCACATCAATAAAACCTATGTAGAGGTATGTGCAAAGTATCATGCCCATTATATGTGGTTCGTATGGTCGATCATGTAATAAACCATTTTTTTCAACTAGTGTCGGGAACAATTGTCAAAAGTCTACATGCCTCGAGGTATGTGATTCAAACCTACACATATCAGATGGGCATCCCTCTTTGTATGCACGTCAACAAAACCTATGTTGAGGTAGTTGCAAAGTATCATTCCCATTGGATGTGGTTTGTATGGTCGGCCACGCATTAAACCATGTTTTTCACCTAGTGTCATGCATAATCATAAAAAAACTTGCCTTTGAAGGTGTGTTATTAAAACCCATATGTATCCAATGGACGTACCCCTTTGCATGGATGTCAAGACCACCTAGGTTGAGTCTTGTGCAAACTTTTGTGCCCAATGTATATAGTTCATATGGTCGATCATGCATTAAACCATGTTTTTCACATAGTGACATGCACAATCATCAAAACACATGCCTCAAGTTGTGTTATTCGAACCTTCACGTATCCAATGTGCATTACCATTTGAAACTACATAAATCCCACCTATGTTGAGGCGTGTGCAAAGTATCATTCCCATCGGATGTGGTTTGTATGATTGATCACGCATTAAACCATGTTTTCACATAATGTCATGCATAATCATCAAAAAACATGCCTCGAGGTGAGTTATTCAAAAATTCACATATACGATGGGCATTCCATTGTACAAACACATTAATCCCATCTATTTAGAGGCACGTACAAAGTATTGTGCCCGTTGGTTCGCATGGTTGATCACCCATTAAACCATGTTTTTCAACTAGTGTCATGCATAATCATCAAAACCCATGCTCCGAGGTGTTTTATTTGAAGGCATACATATCTGATGGGCATACTGATTTTCGCATGCATCAATATCACCTATGTTGAGGCATGTGCAAAGTATTGTGCCAATCGGATGTGGTTTGCATCGTCGACCACACATTAAACCATGTTTTTAGCCTAGTGTCAGGCACAATTATATAAACGTATTGGATGGGTATCCCCCCTTACACATGCATTAATACCACCTATGTTGAGGCAGTTACAAAGTATCATGCCCATTGGATGTGGTTTGTATAGTCGATCATGCATTAAACCATGTTTTTACCAAGTGTCATGCACAATCATCAAAAAATATGCATCGAGGTGTGTTATTCAAACTTGCATGTATCCGATGGGAATATCCCTTTGCACATGCATAAATAACCCCTATGTTGAGAGAGGTGCAAAGCATCATGCCCATCATATATGCTGTGCATGGTCGGTCACCCATCAAACCATGTTTTCAGCTTAGAATGTCATGCACAATCGTCAAAAAACATGCTCCGAGGTGTGTTAATCTTTCCATCATATGTGGCTCGCATGGCCGAACATGCGTTAAACGATGTTTTTCACCTAGTGTCGGGCATAATCATCAAAAAGCACACCTTGAGGTGTGTTTTTTAAACTTGCACATATTGGATGGGCAAACCCCTTTGCACACATGTTAATACCACATATGTCGAGTCAAGTGCAAAGCATCATGCCCATGGGATGTTGTATTTATGGTCAATCATGCATTGAACTATGTTTTTCACCTAGTGCCATGCATAATCATTAAGAAACACACCTCAAGATGTGTTATTCGAACCTGCACATATCCGATGGGCATCTTCCTTATCATGCATGTTAATCCCACCTATGTTGAGGCATGCTCAAAGCATCATGCCCATCGTATATTGTTCACATGGTCAATCACCCATTAAACCATGTTTTTTCACCTAGTGTCATGCACAATCTTCAAAAAACACGCTCCGAGGTGTGTTACTCGAAGGTGTACGTATTTGATGGGCATCCTACTTTTCACACGTGTTAATACCACCTATGTTGAGGCATGTACAAAGTATTATTCCTATCCTATGTGGTTCATATGGTCGATCATGCATGCAAAACTATTTCTTAGATAGTATCCTACACAATCATCAAAACCCCCACCTCCAGGTATGTTATTTGCACATGAATGTATCCAATGAAAACTGTTGGGGTAAGTATGATCAAGGGCTTGCTCTATGGTGCATGTGTGCATCTAGGGGAGTCCCATGTGTGTTTGTGTATGTTGTAAAGGCACATCAAGTGCTATGATGTGTCTAGTGTGTGACCTAAGTGATGATGTATGGCAAAGGCAATCCCACTGATGTAGGGATTGATTCCCACTGATGTAGTAGCTGATTGCCACTATGTAGGGAAGGTATTACCTTCTCCCCCTTTCTATAAGAGAGAGTCCTCTCTCTCACAATCATAATAGAGATCTACCATCTTTCTTTCATTGTGCTCTCACACCTCTTGCAAGATGCATCTATTCTATCCTATGGGATCCTACAAATGGTATCAGAGCTTTCCTCCTTCTTCCCAAAATCTTTGAGAGCTCTGTTCTCTACCTACAAACAACCATTGCCCAAACCCTATGAGCTACAAACTCCTCTTGTATGGGCAAACTTCGAGCTGCAAGCTTTTGGTGAAATTTTGACTGTACGTGAAACGCCAACACTCACACTCTCTAATGAAATTTTGCACAATGCTGCATCTGTGCTTATTCTTCTATCAATTCCTTTGAGTCCGAGGTGCATGACATTGAAGGGAACCTGCTATTGAAATTTGAGCGCATTTGGACAAGGAATGGAGGCGCAACAGATGAAAAACCAATCGGTCTTCTCAAGCTTGGCTATGGTGACCTGACACAACATTGCACCTCTCCTTGCTGATAGCCCTTCTCTGGTATAAGGCCCTTATTCCTACATAAAAATCCCCTTGAATAGAGCTATGAGCTATGAGAATTGCACCCTCCAAGTTCTAGTCTCTGTTTTGGATAGTTTTGACAATGTTGTGAGTTTGATGCTACATTAGATGCTACTTTAGCATTTCTGATGTTCTAAAGTGTTGAATAGCTTCAATACAACTATAGCTACAGCTTTGATTTAAGTTGCTACACTTGGATTTGCTTGGAATGCTTTCATTTAGCCACCTCTATGAAGCGTGCAAGTAAAAGCATCATTTCCATTATGTTTTGTAGTATGGAATTTGGTTACAAGTCTTTGATACTCTAAATGCTTGTATTTTGAAGCTCTTCAACTCTTTCTAGCCTTGTAAGAGAGTATACACCACCATTTTGGGTTAGACCCTCTCATGGCTACCATCTTGAATATGGATAAGTTCAATGGTAAAGGCTTTCACACATGGCAGATGAAGATTAAGTTTGCATTGATGAGGGAAAACCTCTAGGGGCTTGTCAAACCTGCTTCAACTACTTCTTCAATAGCCTCTAATGCTGGAGAATCCTTAGCTCTATCACATCCGACAAGAGATCCTGCTAGAGAGGAGAAAGCCTATGGCATCATTGCCCTTGGCTTAGGAGATGACTATATTCATCACATATCTGATTTAGAGTCTCCTTCTGAAGCTTGGCAGAAGCTTGACATTATTTTTGGTGCTAGCTCTCACATCTCAAAATTTTCACTTAAGATTGCTTTCTTTGAATTAAAGATGGCTAGTGGCACTCCTTTGGCTACCCATGTCAATTATATGCGGAGTCTCATGACTCAACTTGCTTCTATCAACTCTCCAATCACTACAGATGATGCAATGGCAGTATTGCTCAAAAGTATGCCTGAAGATTATGATCATGTTGTTACCTCTTTGAAAAATCTTCTTAATCCTACTCTTGAAGGTCTTATTACTGCTCTTCAAGAAGAAGAAAGGCACATGGAACTCCGGAGAGGCAATGACACAGCCTACTAGAGAGGCAATGACATAGCCTATGCCATAAAAATTCAAAGGGGCAAGTTTTCACCTTGCAAACATTGTGGGAAGACTAATCATCTCTTAAAAGATTGCTTCAAGATCAATCCATCAAACATTGTGGCAAAAACAATCACCATGAAAAGCATTGTAAAGCCAAAAAGGAAGAAACTACAAAGTCAGAAACTACCAATCTACTTTCATTTGATGAGTCTCCACATGATGAAGACTATGCTTTTTAGGCACTTTTTGTTTATCATCATTTGGTCAAATTTTGAGGTTCTCTGCCTGGAGTTGTACTCCAAAAAGAATATGTAAATCACCTCTCGTCACCATATGATGTAGACCATGTGATATGTGTTTTGACTATAAACCTCACACCCTTGGGAAACCTTGCTAGCATGAGATCCTAGCCATAGATTAATCCTTGACCAACATGAGATGGCATGAGAAACTATGAGACTAGATGTATCCTTGACACTGCAAGAGGCAATCCCTTGAGGGGGGTTTGTTGGGGTAAGTATGATCAAGGGCTTGGTCTATGGTGCATGTGTGCATTTAGGGGAGTCACATGTATGTTTGTATGTGTTGTAAAGGCACATCAAGTGCTATGATGTGTCTAGTGTGTGACCTAAGTGATGATGTAAGACAAAGGCAATCCCACTGATGTAGGGATTGATTCCCACTGATGTAGGGGTTTATTGCCACTATGTAGGGAATGTATTACGTTCTCCCCCTTTCTATAAGAGAGAGTCCTCTCTCTCACAATCATAATAGAGATCTACCATCTTTCTTTCATTGTGCTCTCACACCTCTTGCAAGATGTGTCTATTCTATCCTACGGGATCCTACAAGCACCCCACTTTGCACAAACTTCTATACCACCTATATCAAGACACGTTTAAAGTTTCGATCCCATTGTATATAGTTCGCATGTACGATCACCGATCAAACCATGCTTTTCACCTTAGGGTGTCATGCATTAAAAAACACGCTCCAAGGTGTGTTATTTGAAGGTGCATGTATCCGATGGTCATATTGCTTTTCACATGAATCAAATCCCACCTATTTTGAGGCATGTACAAAGTATCGTGCCCATGGGATTTGGTTCATATGGTTGATCACACATTAAACCATGTTTTTCACCTAGTGTCGCGCACAATCATAAAAAAACACACCTTGAGGTGTGTTATTCAAACTTGCACGAATTGGATGGGCATCCCCCTTTTCACACACATCAATCCACCCTATGTTGAGTTAGGTGCAAAGTATCATGTCATCAGATATGGTTTGTATGGTCAATCATGCATTAAACCATGTTTTTCACCTGGTGTCATACATAACCACTAAAAAACACACCTTGAGGTGTGTTTTCGAACCTACACATATCCAATGGGCATCCCCCTTTGCATATGTGTGAATAATACTTAGTTTGAGGAAGGTTCAAAGCATCATGCCCATATGATATGGTTCGCATGGTCAATCACCCATCAGACCATGTTTTTCACCTTAGAGTGTCATGCATAATCATGAAAAAACACTATTGCAGGTGTGTTATTCAAATCTTCATGTATCCTATGTACCTCTACCTTTGCATGTGTGTCACTCCCACCTATTTTAGGCACGTGTAAATCATCATGCCCATCAGATGTGGTTTGCATGGTCGATCAGACTTTAAACCATGTTTCTCACCTAGTGTCATGCACAATCATCAAAAAACATGCCTCGAGGTGTGTTATTCAAACTTGCACATATCTGATGGGCATATCCATTTTCATATGCATAAATATCACCTATATTGAGAATGGTGCAAAGTATTTTACCTATCGCGGATGTGGTTTGTATGGTCGATCATGCATTAAACCATGTTTTTCACCCAATGTCATGCATAATCATCGAGGTGCGTTATTCAAACTTGTTGATATTTGATGGGCATACCCCTTTTCACACACATCAATCTCACCTATTTTGAGGCAATTGTAAAGTACCATGCCCATAGGATATGGTTTGTATGGTCGATCACGCATTAAACCATGTTTTTCACCTAGTGTCATGCATAATCGTCAAAAAATACACCGCGAGGTGTGTTATTCGAACTTGCATGTATTTGATGGCCATCCCCCTTTTCACATGTGTGAATACTACTTATGATGAGGAAGGTACCAAGTATGTGCCCATATGAAATGGTTCGCATGTTTGATCACCCATCAAACAATGTTTTTCACCTTAGAGTGTCATGCATAATCAAGAAAAAACACCCTTGCAACTGTATTATTCAAACTTGCACATATCCAATGGACATACCCCTTTGAACATGTATTAGAACGACCTATTTTCAGTCATGTGAAAAGTATGGTTCCCATTGTGAAGGAGATGGTGCCGTGCCTTGGAGCTGTTTCGTATAGTCACTGTAGAGAGGCCGCTTTTGTTTGTAGATGAAGGTGGCTTCCGTTATGAAAATGGCTAGCTGTATGAAGCCTGTTTTTGGTCACTGTCGACTAGCTTGCTTGTGGAGCAAGGTGCAGGAGCCGTTGGAGCTCACACGGTGAGGCGAATCGGCATTGCCAAGGCTAGCTATCATCCATGAGCTTGATAGAAGCACTTGGAAGGTAGGCTTGCCAGTCCTTGAGAAGCCCGTAGGAGGTGTTGGCACTCGAGGAAGCTAACTGCAAGAGTTCATTGTAGCCTGTGCATAGGCATTGATGGAGCCTTGTCGTAGAAGCTAGATAGTTGAGGAAAGCCGTTTGTAGATGCACTATGATGCTTTGTTTGGAGCTTGTAGGCAAGCAGAGAAGCATTGGAGCATCGTACAGAGGATCGTTGTTGAAGGCAGCTTAGAGTCAAGACTGTGGCTTCGTCATTGGAGAGGTAGTTGCTTTTGCTAGTGGCTGGCCAATAGCCTTTGTTTGAAGTCGAAGCTCATGGAGTCGAGCACTCGGGTAGAGGTAGTTGCTTGAGCCTTAACTTGGAGGTGTGGAGGTGTGAGTCAGCCGGTTGATGAAGCTAGTCAATGCAATGTTTTTAAGATCTCACTCAAGAACTCTGACAAATGTAAATCACTCGAGAAGGAAATATATCTCACACACTTAATGAATGAATGGAATTCTTAGACATGCAATGGATGTTCTCTCAATGGAAGAGAACACAAATCTCTCACAAACTCTTGAAGGAGATGAATGGAAATATCTCACCAAATGGACGAAAATTTTCTATCACTCAACGGAAGTGAAAGAACTCTCAATCTCACAATCTCTCTTGCACTCTCGATAATCACAATGCCTCAGTGAAAGGCAGAACTATGCTCTGATACCATGACAAAATATGAAGAGGGGAGAGGGGAAGAGTGGAGATGAGGAGAGAGGGCACAACTAGAGAGCACACCACAAATGACTAACTGTATACTAGGTTTAGTTGAAAAAATAGAATATATATAAACCCATTTAGGGTTAGGGTTAGGGGATCTAACCCTTTCCTTTATAGCACTCTATAAGGTTAGTGCTATGCACATATGATCACGTGATGGTGCTATGCACACATGATCACATGATGTTGAGCGTGAACTCTCAACAGTCTCTTCACACCCCGTTCATGCGTCCTTCTCTTGGATTTGCCAACAACGGTGAGCAAGATGGATCAATCGAGAGATGCAACTCCATTAATAAATGAAACTTCTCCAATGGAGAGAACTAGGGAGTAGCAAGAGAACCTGGAGGGAATGCAGAAAGAGTTAAATGCCAAGCACTACTGATGCAGACTCCTTGAGGGAGAGGAGGATATCGAGCCAAGAGGAAGAGAACTTACAGCCGCCCTCCAAGAATCCCTATGCACATACAATAGACAGGCGCAGAGCAGACCAATGATTAAAGATTAAACAAAAATTACAAATGCATGAAATAGAGAATATGTAAACATGTAAAAAGCCATTGGAATTAATCCACTCTGATGTGTGGACTACAAAAGCTGCATCTATTGGAGGCTGTCACTATTTTGTCACATTTATTGATCAAATCTTTGATAATGACTTAGCCATTGTGCATGCCCTAATGGCAGTCAAGCTCCCAAAAGTTGAACCTCTGCAACTGAATAACAGCAGCAGATCCCGCAAGAAAGCTAGAGGAAATCATAGAAAAGCCAAGGCCTAGCACTTCATGAAAAGGTCATGACAAGCTTGCCTTTTTGTGAAATGCTATGCATAGCGACACAACATTGACTCTCGCTATTGTAGCAGTAGCGGTGGCCACGGCAACTCCAATCCCTCACTCCTCACATCTCCTTGAACTCCACTCTATCACTCTTCACTCTCGCTGCTGTGGAAGCAAACGCGACCACTCCACTCCCTCACAATCCACTCCCTCACACTCCACTCTCTCACTCCTCACACTCCACTCCCTTACACTACTCTTGCTTCCATGGAAGTGGCTATGGCCACTCCACTTGCTCACACTCCCTCCCTCACACACTGCCTCCCACTCCCTCTCTCAATCCTCACTCTCATTGCTGCTGCCGCAGTGGCCACAGCGGCCACTCCACTCCCTCACACTCGATCCCTCACACCAGTCCCTCCACTCACTCACTTCTCACTCTCGCTGCTGCAGCCACTCACTCACTCTCTTCCTCACTTCACTCCACTCCCTCACTCTCCTTCCCGCAGTAGCGACCGCGGCTACTCTCTCACTCCACTTCTTCCTTCTCTTTCTCTCTCTAAACTTTTCTCTCTCTATCTCTAATTCTTTTCCCTAAATTTCTTTATAATCTAAGATTATAAATTTGAAAGTGAACTTGAAAAAGAATAACATGGAAATGTATTTGAGTGGAAAAGGATTTGAGTTTGGAGAAGAATTCTTTTCTCCCTCTTGCTCCTCCTCTTGCCTCTTCTTGCTCTTGCTTATTGAAATGGGAGAATGAACATTGAGAGAAAGAATGTAAAGGAAAAACTAGAATTTTCTCTCATTGGATTCTCCCCATTTTTCTCTCTTTGTCATTGGCCCCTAATCCCTTATCCTAATCTCTCATTCTCCTCTCCTCCCCTCCCACCTTTCCCACATCCCCATTTTCCCTCCAAACGAGATATAGAGACATGGATTTGACCTTACCCTAACAAAAACATTTTTGATTGCAATGCGGCCAAGAAAGAGTTATCTAGCCTAAAACAATATGCTACACTACTCCAAATACAATAGAGACTAGCCATAATATTTATGGCATAATCTGGTATATTCCTATAGAAATTTTAATTCTTTTGGCCATTGATGCCACACATGGTCATAAAAAACCAATGTTGGTGACCCTCACATGTTGTAGTGTGTATGATAGGGAATTGTTAAATAAAAAGGCATGTATAGACCTACTTATGGGACAAGATTTGGTCCGGTTCTTGGGTATAATTTTATTGAGAGTCATACCAATTATCATTCCATTATGAGATATAGAGAAGGATTTGAACTTACCCTATTAAAAATATTTCAACTCACAATGCAGCAAAAGAAGGTTTGTTTATCGTAAACCAATATCCCACGCTATTCAAAATGATATAAATGTGAAAAGAGTGGGAGAGAAGGAAGGAGTCTCACTTGTAGCTTTCTCACATACACAATGGGGGAATATACACAAAGGTGGAGGCTGAAAACAGTTTTCCTCTTCTTAGTTGTGAAAGCCAAAAGAACTCTAAGTGCAAAAGAATAGGTGAACCCTATATGTGGGTCTCAAACCAAACTCAGCTAACTAAGGTGGCACAATAACTAAGCCACTAACTAGAGTACATAAAGATAGTTGTCATCCAACTATTATTCATGGGCGGTGTACAAACTGCATCTACAGCTAACAAGTCAGTGACATAAATGCACAATGGTCACCCTGGCATATCAGAGTGGAGCTCGATATCTCAACACTCCCCCTCGAGCTCAACCCCAATTCCTACACACCAAGCAGGTCTCTAAACTTATGCAGCTTCTCTGCACCAATGCCTTCATGAATATGTCAGCTACTTGATCCTCTGTGCTGACATAAACTAGATCAATAAGACCTACTAGAACTGTCTCCTACACATAGTGATAATGCACCTCAATGTGCTTTGTTCTAGCATGATAGACTGGGTTATTTGCCAAGTGTATACTGCTCATGTTGTCACAATAAATGGCAACTGGCCCATCTGTAGACTGATGCATATCATAAAGTAGCTTATGCAACCAAGCTACCTCACATGCAGCCATTGCTGCACTGTACTCAGCCTCTGTGCTCGACAAGGTAACTATAGGCTATTTCTTGCTGCTCCAAGTGACTGTAGCACTCCCAAAAGAGAACATATATCCACTTGTAGATCGTCTATCAGAATTACTACCAACCCAATTAGCATCAGTGTATCCATGCAATCGTATCTGAACCCCAGTCTCATAAAATAGTCCATATTGCAATGTGGACTTCACATACCTCAGTATGCATCTAGCCGCATCCAAATGTAGTTTCCTTGGAGCCTGCATAAACTAACTTACCAACCCAACAGCATAGCTCAAATTTGGCCTGGTAATAGTCATATAAATCGAACTTCCTACTATGGGTCTATACATGGGTCTTCGAGAAGCTCACTTGCATCTGCACTCAACTTCACGTTCTGCTCCAAAGGAACTGAAATAGGCTTACAGCCTGTCATCGCATATTTGGACAGCATGTCCAATCCATACAACATCTGCAAGAGCCATATCCCACTTGTGGATCTAATCACCTCAATGCCCAAGAAGAAGCACAGCTCTCCCAAATCCTTCATCTCAAACCTCTACTTCAATAGCATTTTCACATGAAGGATATCTTCATCACTATCACCTGTGATGATCAAATCGTTAACATAAATGACAAGCAACATAATTCCTTTCTCTATTTTTCACATAAAGTGAGAAATCTGCCTTGGAAATCTGAAAGCCAATAGTGACAAGATACTTTCCTATCTTGTCAGACCATGCTTCAATCCATAGAAGGCTTTCTTCAACCTGCAAACAAACTCAGGATGAACAACATGAACATAACCTAGTGGCTGCTCCATATAGACCTCTTCTTGCAAATCACCATGCAAGAAAGCATTCTTTACATCCATCTGATGTAAAGACCATCCCTTGATGCAACCATAGCAATGACTGCTCTTACGGTTGCCATCCTTGCAATCGGATTGAATGTTTCTTCATAATCAATGCCATATGTCTGTGCGTACCCCTTGAAAACTAATCTTGCCTTGTATCTGTTCACAGAACCATCTGCATTGTGCTTCACCTTATAAACCCACTTGCAGCCAATTGCATTCTTGTCTTTAGGCAAAGGCACCAATTCCCATGTAGCATTTGCTTCCAAGGCATCCATTTCTTTATCCATGGCTTTCTCCCATTTTTCTTTTCCCATGGCTTGCTTGAAAGAAGTGGGTTCTGGTTCATGTATCACTTTAACCATATAGGCATAGTGAATGGCTGTAAATCCATCATATTTTAGCCTATCCATAGGATACCTAGCTTTGGTACACCTGCACAAAATAGGCTCACTACTAGGTGCTCTCAAAACATCCCTTGTCTTACTTACTCCAGGTGTAACAATAGAAGGAATACCCAACTCATCATCAAGCACTACTACACATGGATCCTATTGCGACGTTTACGTACCGATGTTTAGCACCTGCGTGGCATTAATCATCGGTATGAAAAGCGAGTTTCGAAAAGCATTGCTATATAACAACGCTTGCTAAAAGTCGCTATATAGCGGCTTTTGTAAAAGTCGCTATATAGCGATGCTTAAGTGTCGCTATAAAGCGACTTTAAGGTGTCGCTATATAGTGACTTTAAAGTGTCGCTATATAGTGACACTGATATACTATTTTATAGCGATGTTTTTCAGAGAGGTTTCTTTTTACATATAGGCCTTAAAAGTTAGTTTTTTCCAATGACAAATTATTTTAAATTTTCATACATGTTTGATCTCATAGAGAATAAAAATATGAGAGCATGTACATCAAGCCTTTGAAGCTTATATATTCATGTCCAAGTTTGAGATGAAAAAAATCAATTAAGAGCATTTACATCAACTGTTTCATCTTGAGCCAAGTCTAAGGTGCCAAACAAGTCTATCTCCAACTCTATACCGAGTTGATCTCCTACATCATCCTCGGGGGGGTCACTCGTCATATGTAACCCTATCACGTGAGTTCAACAGAAGGATTTTTTTAATTTCTAAAATTTACAGAAATAAATATACATAAGGGACTATTTAAAATAGGTTTGGAAAAAATTTACAGATTTGTATAGAAAAGGGGTACATTTTATTAATGAAATTTTTTACAGATAAGGTGAGAGTGCTCTCAACGGAAGCAAGAATGGAAGAAGGAGAGAGAGAGACAGAGAGCCACACAAGTTTGGTGGGTGCAGAACCACCCTAATCTTCTTTTTCATTCATTTATATATGTGTTTGAGTATTGTACATAACTGGGGTAAAGGCACAGTGACCTTTAACCCCCACAACCTCCCACTTAAAGGACAATGTGCCTTTAAGGGAGAAGAACCAGTGAGCATACTATCCAATGCCCATCAATACATGACAATACTCAAACCGCTGACTAGGTAGACTCTTCATCAGCATATCTGCAGGGTTATCATCTATATGAACCTTGACAAGCTCTATGCGCTTGTCCTCAAGTACCTCCTTGATGAAATGGTACCTGACCTCAATGTGTTGGGTCTTTGCATGAAAGACCGGATTCTGTGCTAGCTGAATAGCACTCATGGAATCACTATGCAATGTCGGTACACCTGTATGAATCCCCAAATCTCCCACTAGCCGATCAAGCCATATAGCCTCCTTGCAACCCTCTGTGGCTGCAACATACTCAGCCTCTGTGGTAGACAAAGCAATGCAATTCTGTGCGCGAGACATCCACGACACTGCACCACCTACAAAGGTGAACACATAACCAGAAGTGGATCTCCTACTATCCACATGCCCTATCCACATGCCCTGCATAGTGTGAATCTGTGTACCCAAGTACACGCATGTCTCCTTTACCAAAGCAGATGCACATCTCCTTGGTACCCTTCATGTACCTCATCATGCACTTAACTGCCTCCCAATGCCTCTTTCCTAGATTAGCCATATACTCGCTAACAACTCCCACTGCAAATGCAATGTCTGGTCTAGTAGCTATCATAGCATACATAAGACTCCCAACCGCTGATGCATAAGGAACCTTGGCCATCATGGCCCTCTCCTCATCTGATTTGGGACTATCTGTATGAATCAGTTTCACATATGGAGGCAATGGAGTACTCACTGACTTCCCCCCCTCCATATTGAAACGCTGCAATACTTTTGTAACATACTCTTTTTGTGAAAGCCAAAGGAGTTTCCTACTCCGATCACGCGTGATGCGCATACCAAGAATATGACCTGCAAGTCCCAAATCCTTCATATCAAAGGCCTCATGCAACTTGGCCTTTAAAGCATCTAGCTCATAAGTATTCTTGCTAGCCAATAGCATATCATCCACATATAGTGCCAAGATTATCAGGCTATTATCCTTAGCCCTTTTAGTGTAGAGGCAGTGATCAATTTCACTCCTTCTAAAACCCTGGGACCGAATGAAAGCATCAAACTTCTGATACCATTCTCTAGGTGCTTGCTTAAGACCATAGAGACTCTTCTTCAGCTTGCAAACTAAATGCTCTTTGCCCTTTTCTTCAAAGCCTTCCGGCTGAACCATGTAAATTTCCTCATGCAAATCCCCATGCAAGAAAGCTGTCTTGACATCCATCTGCATAAGCTCCATATCCTCTATTGCCACTAGTCCAAGCATGCATCTAAGTGTGGTCATCTTCACAACCGGAGAGAATATCTCATCAAAGTCCACACCCTTCTCTTGCTTGAACCCTTTAGCAACCAATCGGGCCTTGTACCTAGGTACATCATCACCTGTGACCTTCATTTTGTAGACCCATTTACATGGCAATGCTTTCTTTCCATGTGGCAAAGAAACCAAGTCCCAAGTCTTATTCTTCATAAGTGAACTCATCTCTGATTGCATAGCATACTCCCACTTGCGTTGATCCTCATGCATCATAGCCTCTTTGTAGCAAGAAGGCTCCCCGCAATCAATAAGCATCACATAGTCTACCCCTGGAACAAACCTATCAGGCGGTCTAGACACTCTAGATGATCTTCTCAATGGCATTTCAGCTTGCTGTCCCACTTGCATATCAGCCACATTTGGCTCATCATTTCCACCAATAGATGATCCATCATCTACCCTTGATTGTATACCTGTGGGAGTACTTGGTTGTACCATTTCTTGCACATTTGGTGCATGGACAGCTTGCTGTCTATCAACATATGCAGGTGGATTCACATCCTGGAAAGTGATTCTCCTCATTTCCACATCCCTCATGGGTGCCTTATGCATCTTCTTCTCATTGAAGACCACATCATGGCTGCGTATGATCTTCTTTGCTTCTGGATCCCAGAGACAATAGCCCATCTCTCCACTTTCACCATAACCCAGAAAGATGCATTTCCTAGACTTAGGATCTAGCTTCTTTCGAAGCTCTTTTGGCACATGTGCATATGCTTCACACCCAAAGATACGCAAATGAGAGTAAGAGGGCTTCTTGCCACTCCATGCCTCTTCAAGAATACCACCATCCAAACTCTTACTAGGTGATCTATTGATCACATGCACTGCAATCTTCATTGCCTCAGCCCAAAAACCACCAGAAAGACTTGCATTGGAACTCAGGGGGGTCACTATGTATAAACCCTCTATACCACGTGCGTTCAAGGCATATTTCTAAAATCCCTTATCTGTGTAAAATTTTCATTAATAAAATGTACCCCTTTTCTATACAAATCTGTAAATTTTTTCCAAAACTATTTTAAATAGTCCCTTATGTATATTTATTTCTGTAAATTTTAGAAATAAAAATATCCTTTTGTTGAACTCACGTGATAGGGTTACATATGATGAGTGACCCCCCCGAGCATTGGAAAGCATGCATTGCAACCTTTCTGGTACGGTTCATCTTTTCTACAACTGGATTTTGCTCTGGAGTATGAGGGGATGTGAGCTCCCTCTTAATCCCACGTGTATCACAGAAATGCTGAAAGTCATGAGAGAGATACTCTCCACCATTGTCAATCCATAGGCATTTAAGCATTCTACCTGACTGATTCTCAACCAAGGCCAGCCATTTCTGAAATACCTAGAACACATCACTCTTCCGAGCTATAGCATAAGCCCACACTTTCCTAGTTGCATCATCAATGAATGTCACATAGTATTCAGCCCCGCCTAATGACCGTGTAGGCATGGGACCACATACGTCTGAATGCACCAAATCAAGCATTTCAAACTCTTTCTTTCCCCTTCTTTTATGGGCTGATTTAGTCTGCTTCCCATAGAGACAATGCTCACAAAATTCAAAATTAGAGAAACTCAAATGCGGTACATAACCCAAATGGCATAAGAGTTTCATTCCATTCTGGCTCATGTGCCCCAACCTGCAATGCCACAAAGAAGTGCTTGGCTGCTCGATTATTGCAACAACGTGATCAAATACCCCTGATACATGTAAGGGATACAAAGTCCCACACTTGGCACCCCTGGCCAAAAGCATAGAGCCCTTCTGAATTTTCCAACTTTGAAAACCAAAAGTGGTGTGAAAACCAGCATCATCTAGCTGACCCACTGAAATAAGACTCTTGGTCAGCTTAGGCACATGTCTCACATGTTTCAAAACAAATGCAGACCCATTTGCAAAAGAAAACTTTATGTCACGTGCTCCCACTATGTCACATGCATAGTCATTTCCAAGATGCACACAACCTGTCTTTCCACTATCATAAGTGGAGAACCATTCCCTATGGGGAGTAACATGGAATGAAGCACCAGAATCCAAAATCCAATCCTGGGAATATGCATCATCTGAAGTGGTAAGCAACTCTACAGATAAACTAGACATGAAGAGAACGTCATTGTCACTATCATGTGTGACTACATTGATCTCCTCGATCTTCACTTTTCCTTTGTCGTCCCTTGGACTCTCTTCCTTTTGATTTACACCCCAATTTGCATTCTTTTTCTTATCCTTTCAGCTTGTAGCAATCCTTTTTCATATGGCCCTTCTTGCCACAATGGTAACACTCAATGTTCCGTGCCCTGGATTTGCTACGTGACTTCCCTCTTTCTTGGGACTTCCCCTTGAACTATGATCTGCCCCTTTGCACATTTAAGGCTGCATCCTACTTGTTGCCATCCATAGACTTCCGTCTAATCTCCTCGGCCAACAAGCTACCCACAACATCATTAAATTTCAGTACTCCACTAGGTGCAGAATTACTGACAGCTGTACGAAAGGTATCCCATGAGGATGGCAATGAACATAAGAGAAATATTGCCTTAGTCTCTGCATCAAAATTCATTTTCTGAGCCTGAAGCTGGCTGAAAATAATATTGAATTCATTCAAGTGAGAAGCAATGGAGACCCCTTCCTTCATTTGCAGCTCAAACAACCTCTTCATGAGGTAAACTTTATTAGGGGCAGTCATGTGTTGAAATAGATGCAACCTAGCAATACACACGTGACAAATTTTTTGCTTCCTTCTTGGATGATTATTCCTTCCACTTTTTGGTTTTGTAATGTTCTATGTGATGAGTTGCAATCCATGTTGCTGGAGGAGGATAGCCAAGGTTGGTTTGAAACTGTCCTTGATGGCACCTCTTCTTTTGAAAAGGGAGGGTTTAAGGCAAGATGCATGATTGCCAAGGTCAGTTTTAAATTGACCTTATTGCCACCTCTTTCTTTGGAAGGGGAGGACAAAAAGAAGGTGGATGAAATAAGACGATAGAATGGTAATAAAATTATTGATTTGTTATCGAAACATCATGATTGGTCAATATACCTTGGCCAAGATATATGGTCTAGTGTTTGAGGATCAGACTAGCTCATGGGAAGGGGGCATAAAGATAAAGTTATATATTAGGCAAGATTAAGATGTAATTATTGAAACTCGGACCACATTTTCACCCACCCTGTGAGCAATCATTGACGAAGAAGAGCAAAAAAGAAGGTGGGTCTATTGTTGCTTTGCATGTTTCAAGCAGGTCTTTAACTCAATATCTATAGACCAACATACTATGGATGTGATGGGGGCTCTATTAGGGACTCAAATCTTTATGAACTTACTATGAGTGTGATTGGGTATCTATTAGCAACCCAAATTTTGATCTCACAACATCCATCTAAGTGATCTTACGTACCATATTCATGTGTTCTTGGGAGCTCAAGGTATCTAAGGTCAACTTATTTGTATTAGTGAACGCTTGGATATCCTAGTTTCTTATTTACCATATTCATGTGTTCTTGGGAGGTCAAGGTATCTAAGGTCAAATTATATGTATAAGTAAATATTTTAGAATAGGATTACATATAGGAAAGACACTATAGTTTGCACTATTTCCTTCTTCACATTTCTCAAGCTCTTCTTGCCTTAAGGTTTAACTTTTTCTTTTTCTTCTTCAGCACTATAGCCCTCATCCAATAGATCCTAATATATTCTATCAAGTTCTACCTCTTGAGATAGTGCAGTAGCAGCCTGGGTAGCCTATCTCGAGGGCTTCAACTACTAAGATCTTGACTAACAAGGCTACTCTAGTCTAGTCTAGGATGTTTCAAGTATAGTCTCATCACTTCCTGGTAGTACATTGCAGTGTCACATGAGTCTGTGAGGTATCAGATGCAAGCTCCACACTACTTGTTGGTAGTGCATCTACTTTACTCATTGTTACTATATTCTTAAATACTCCACTTCCCTCTCCCTTCAAAATAACCTCCTTTTCACGTTTCATGCTCTACATTTGGATCTCCACTACCTTCCATTTGCCTTCCAATACAATAATTTGGCCTTCTTCCTTATTATTTCCTTCCCTTATGACCAATGAAACCTCAATGGTTCTATGCAAGCTCTCAACCATTTTCATCTTTGTGCGTGGTTATGGATGTGAACTCTCTGATGTAGAGCTACTAGTTTCAAATGCCCTAGATGCAGACTCTACCATCACTACTACACACAGGGCTTGTTATGATGATTAATCACCAATATCTAGCACACGTGGTGCACTAATCGTCTGTACATATGGTGGGTTTACTAAGGTCGCTATATAGCAACCTTTACTAGACTTGTTAAATCGTTGGTATATACCGACCTTTTAATAAATCGTCTAAAATCGATTTCATAGATTTTGCATATGGTCCCACAATAATCCAACTGCGAGGAGAGAAGATTGGTATTCGAAGAACATGTTCAGCTATCTTGTGTGAAGTTAGCCATAACTCCACAATCATATGTGACTCTCTTTAAATCAATGGGTTCCATGCAAAAATGTCGTCCATAGGACCATAGTGCATTGTACTTTTTGTACTGCAAAAGAGAATCATTAAAACAATGAGGATGCATCTATTTTATAGCGTATGTTGCCACAAATAACTTAATTTCATCAAGAGATAAGAAACTTTCATGCATCATACATCTAGATGATAACTCTCGCTCGTGATTGTTTATTTTCTCTCCATCATGTTCGGCTTTACGTAGAGCCAGTTATAGCCAATCAAGTCACATGTGAGTGGGGAGGAGTGCGAGATCCCGTGGATATGGGTGCGCTCGCCTTTGCATGACTCTGAATCTCATCCTTGCATTATTCTTTCTGCTTTGGCCGCTTCATATCTCTCAATGCACTTCTGCATCTCCTTGTTATTGAGGATACAAAACTTATTGAATTTCTCCATTTTCTCTTCACTCATCTTTCTTTCAATCCCTTTCCCTTGGGTAACCTCGCCAATGATGTGATCATCATCGTTGTTATGCCAAGCATGTGGCATATCAAGATCCATGGATGCAAGAAACTCCGTGATATATTATACTAATTACTCTTTCACAAGCCATCCCTCTGCCATGCTTACTTTCGCTCTTGATGTCTTCCTTACAAATCCCTTTAAGTTTTCATGTACTGCTCAAGAACATCCACCGACTATGAACGGTACCTGCAATGGCCACCTCATCAACTATGTACACAAGCAAGTGCACTTAGGTTGTCATAATGCTCCAGGGAAAGTGCTTCTCAAGCAAGCATACGGCTTTGATGGAGTCCACCCTAGCCTTCTTGATGCTTGATATGGATTTCTCTTTTTGAGATATCTAGCTATTTCGCGTGCCCATGTAAGATTCATAATCTTTCTACAAATTATTCAACTTAAATTGAAGAAAATGTAATCAATGTGACTTAATAGTAAGCATACCTCACAATACTGCTGATCTTGAATACAGCATTTCTAACATCTTCTTGTAAGCACCCTTTCACTATAACTGGGAGGATGAACTATCCAAGCAACAAAGAGTTCATGTTAATAATATAACATAATCATAATTACACTAACGTATCACGATTATCAAAACACTAATCCTACAGCTTAGAATACTTGTAAGACCTTATCCCAATCATGGGACTTGAGCCCACTCCCGGGGGATTCATAGGGGGGAAACTTATGATATCATGTGAGTGTACAATAGGGGGGTTTTTTGAAATGAGGCATAAACTTATACATTAGGGGTTGGGGGCCTTTTATTTTTTCCTAGTATTGAATTTTAGTTAGGGGGACCATGCCATATTTCAGAGGAGAGGACAAGGAAAATTTACCTGAGCCATTGAGCATGATTATGGAAGAGGGTATAAGGTTCCCATTGAAGGTCCCCTACCATTGGATTCTCCTTATATGGTTTCCTAGCAGCTTCCCTTTCCTAAACTAATAAGTATGTGCAAGTGGGCAAGTTTATTTTGTTAAGAGGGAAATTTCACTCTTAAAAACTCTCTTACTACAATTTGTTACTTGGGAATCATACACTTGCACTAAGGCACCCTTCTACTTGGGATTCCTATACTTTAGACCACCTTGGACTTGTTGTAATTAGGAGAATTGGACTTGGAATTGGAGCATGGGATTTTACTTTTACTTCATATTTTTTGTAATTCCATTGAATATTTTTTACCTTATGGGATTTCCATTGGGATTTTATCAAGAGAAGTCAACAATATAGCATGATTTTAAGTGTGAAATGATGAAAAGGCCGTATAACATGGAGTTTGTCTTTCAATTTTGACCTTCTCAAGGACCTTATCGCACTTTGATGTGTGCAAAAATTTAATTGTGATACTGATAATTGGAAAATGCCAACAGGATTTCAAGGAAAGGTATAAAGTATATTGAGGTTGTATTTGGATTTTTTTGACCTTGGGAATTCCCTTCAACTTTGTTGGAACACCCAAATTTATGATTTAGTTGAGATTCCCACTTATTACTTGGATTTCACTAACATTTTATAAGCATTTCTTAATATCTTTAATTGCCAACCTTGGATTATTGCTGAATAGTAGAATGCCAAGACTTAATTATGCTAATCTAGATCGAGTGACATGGATAACAACTGTGTGCTGGCATTGAAGCCTGGCTTCCATAGCTTAAATGAATTATTCTAGCTTTCATTTGGTTGTGATGGTGCCAGGTGAGTCGGCATACCTCTCCATCAAATTTGCATTGAAGAATATAAGGCATGAAGATATGGTGTTGGCAACTTTGAGGTGTACTCTATAGCAAATCATGTGTCGGTCACCAATGCTGGTTTTCAATAACCATGTTGGACACCGATGGTCGAAAGAAGATGAAACTTGGTATAACTCTAATATATGATGGTATAAATATTTTGTATAGGTTTCTATTTCATTTCAAGTAGCATATCATATTGGTTTAAGGTAGACAACCCTGTTTTTACCAAACCATAGATTAAAAGATTTTTAATAGGGTAAGTTCAAATCCATTGCTCTATATCTCGTAATGGATCGAGAATTGGTATGACTCTCAATAACCTTCTACCCATTCCCATATGAAATATTTACCCATAAATATGTCCATACATGTCTTCTTATATTACAAATCCCCATCACACACACTAGAACATGTGAGGGTCACCAACATTGGTTTTTCATAACCATGTTTGGCATTGATGGTTAGAAGAAAACAAAGCTTTGCAAAAATCTAATACATGATGGCATAAATATTATGGCTAGGATTTTTTGCTTTTCAAGTAGCATAGCATATTTTTTTAGGGTAGATAACCCTTTCTTTGTCACGCTACAATGAGAAATATTTATGCTAAGGTAAGGTCAAATCCATGGCTCTATATCTTGTACTTGACCAAGGGGTGGTATGCTTCTCATTCAGATTATACCAAAGCACCATATCAAATCTTGTTTCATAAATAGGTCTATACATGGCTTTTTGCTAATACATGATGGAATAGAGATTTTTGTGTAGGTTTTATTTCATTTCGAGTAGCGTAGCAGCTTTGTTTACAGTAGACAACCACTCTTTTTCCACACCGCGAGCTAAAACATTTTTGATAGTGTAAGTTCAAATCCTCTATATCTTGTAATTTAACGAGACATGTTATTCTTCTCATTCATATTATACGGATGCATTGTATCAAATCTTATCCCATAAATAGGTCCATACATGGATTTTTTCTTTAAAGAACCTCATCGCACATGTACAACACATGTGGATCACCAACATTGGTTTCTCATAACCATGTTGGACCCCGATAGTCAAAAAAAGATGCAACTTGGTAGGATTCTAATTCATGATGGAATATAAATTTTTTAAAGGGTTTATTTCATTTCGAGTAGTGTAGCATATTGGGTCACTGTAGACAACCCTTCTTTTGCCACACTGCAAGCTGAAGCATTTTTGCTAGGGTAAGTTCAAATCCTTTTCTCTATATCTCATAATGGACCCATAATTGGTGTGAACCTCAATAACATTTTACCCAAGCACCATACCAAATCTGGTCCCATAAAAGGTATATACATGGATTTTTGGTTTGAAGAACCTCATTGCACACATTAAACATGTGTGGGTCACCAACGTTGGTTTCCCATAACCATATTGGACACCAATAGTCAAAACAAGATGCAACTTGGTAGGATTCTAAGACATGATGGAATAGAGATTTTTTCTAGGTTTTATTTCACTTGGAGTAGTGTAGCATATTAGTTTATTATAGACAATGCTTGTTTTGTCACATTGCGAGCTGAAACATTTTTGATAGGGTAAGTTCAAATATTTTTCTCTATATCTCGTAATGGACTGACAATTGATATGACTATAAATAACATTCTACCCACACACCATACCAAATATTGCATCATAAATAGGTCTATATATGCCTTTTTATTTTACAATTCCTCGTCATGCACACTAAAATAGGTGAGGGTCACCAACGTTGGTTTTTCATAACCATGTGCGGCATCAATGGCCAGAAGAAGACAAAACTTTGTAGGAATCTACTAGATTATGACATAAAGATTATGGCTAGGCTCTACTATAGTTGGACTAGAGTAGTATATTGTTTTAGGCTAGATAACCCTTTCTTTGCCGCACTCCGATGAGAAATATTTCTGTTAGGGTAAGGTCAAATCCATATCTCTATATATCGTAATGCATTGAGACTTTGCATGATTCTCATTAATATTATACCAAAGCACTGTATCAAATCTTGTCCCATAAATAGGTCTATACATGACTTTTTGTTTTAGATAGCCTTGTCACACCCACTAAAACACGTGTGGGTCACCAACATTGGTTTTCAATAACCATGTTGTACATCGATGGTCAAACGAAGATGAAACTTGGTATAAATCTTATAAATGATGGTATAATACTTTTTCTAACTTTTTATTTCATTTCAAGTAGCATAGCACATTGGTTTATGGTAGCATTGGTTTATGGTAGACAACCCTTTTTTTGCCAGACTATGCACTCAAACATTTTTTATAGGGTAAGTACTTCAAATACATTGCTCTATATCTTATAATGGACTGATAATTGGTATGACTCTCAATAAACTTTTACCCAATATCCATGCCAAATCTTGACCCTTGAATAGGTCTATGCATGCCTATTTCTTTTACAAATCCCCGTCACGCACACTACAACACATGAGGGTCACCAACGTTCAAAGTTTCTCATAACTGTGTTCAGCATAGATAGTTAGAAGAAGACAAACGTTTTTAGGAATATATAACATGATGACATAAAGATTATGGCTAGGCTTTATTGCATTTGGAGTAGCGTAGCATATTGTTTAAGACTAGATAACCCTTTCATTGCTGCACTGCGAGAAGAAATATTTTTGTTACGGTAAGGTCAGAGACTTGGTATGTCGCTATGTCACATCATGACCAAGCATTGTATCAAATATTTTCCCATAAATAGGTCCATACATGCCTTTTTTTTTTAAAGAACTATATTGCACACACTAGAACATGTGTGGGCCGTCAATGTTAATTTTTCATAATGGTGTTGGGCATCTATCATCTAAACAAGATGAAACTTGGTAGGATTTTAATAAATGATGGCATAAATTTTTAAGATAGGAGGTATTGGATTTGTAGTAGCATAGCATCTTGTTTTAGGATGGATAAGATTTCTTTTTCGCATGTTGAGGTGAAACCTTTCTGAGTTGGTAAGGTCAAATCCATGGCTTTATATTTCATAGTAGACCGAGACTTGGTATGCCTCTAAGTCACATTGGACCCAAGTGTCATACCAAGTATTGTCCCATAAATAGGTATATACATGCTCTTTTTATTAATAAAACCCGTCACACATACTATAACACATGTGAGTCCACAATGCATATTTTTTGTAGCCATGTTACAAATCGATGGTCTAAACGAGATGAAACTTTACAAGACTCCAATACTGTATGAAAATGATATGTGATTGCTATGACAATTTGCAAAGATCTTACACCAGATAAGATGAAGGCATGTCAAAAATATTATAGGTATCTTAGATTAGATAAGTAGAAGACATGTCTAGAGTATTATTATTTGGATGGAAGATAAGCACATAGAAAGACTAGTAAAGAACTACTAGATATTCATTAGAGACCAATCAAATGATATTGGAGGAGTATGATACTTTGGACTTAAATTGAGTAAGATGAAAGACTTTACACTATCACAAGTACATAGGGTAGGAGCACACAAACATATATTTTAATTTGTTTATTTATTTATGTGCCTATATATATATATATATATACACACACATATACATATACATATACATATACATAACATATACAAATATATGCATATGCATATACATATATATATATATATATATATATATATGCATATGTATATGTATATGCATATATTTGTATATGTATATGTATATGTAGGAGCACACAAACATATACTTTTATTTATTTATTTATTTATGTGCATATATATATAAATACATATATACATACACACACACACACACATATTTACATATACATATATATACATATATACATATACATATATATGTATATATGTGCACACGTGTTAGAAGAAGCTTATTTGAAATAGGAGAAATGTGTATGTAATACATACACACATAGATGTGTGTGTGTGTGTGTGTGTGTGTGTGTGTGTGTGTGTGTGTGTGTGTACATGAGAGAGCAAAGGAAAGAAGAATATGGGAGGGCGTGGGATATGAGAGGGAGGAATTAATGAAAAGTAGAAGTGGGAGTGGGGAGGGAAGAGTGGGATGAGGACAAGGGAGAGGGGAGAGGAGTGTGGAGGGAAAATGGGAATGTGGGAAAGGTGGGAGGGGAGGAGAGGAGAATGAGAGATTATGATAAGGGATTGAGGGCCAATGATAAAGAGAGAAAAATGGGGAGAATCCAATGGGAGAAAATTCTAGTTTTTCCTATATATTCTTTCTTTCTCTCATTCATTCTCCCATTTCAACAAGCAAGAACAAGAAGAGGCAAGAGGAGGAGCAAGAGGGAGAAAAGAATTCTTCTCCAAATTCAAATCCTTTTCCACTCAAATACCTTTCCAGGTAATTATTTTTCAAGTTCACTTTCCAATTTATGATCTTCTTGTAAATAAATAAAGTAAAAAATTTTAGAAAGATAAAGAGAGAGGAAAGAAGTGGAGTGAGAGAGTAGCCACCATCGCTACCATAGCAGCAAGAGTGAGGAGTGAGGGAGTGGAGTGAAGTGAGGTAGAGAGTGAGCGTAGATGCGGCAACTGTGGGGGTTAAAGGTCACTGTGCCTTTACCCCGGTTATGTACAATACTCAAACACATATATAAATGAATGAAAAAGAAGATTAGGGTGGTTCCGCACCCACCAAAACTTGTGTGGCTCTCTGTTTCTCTCTCTCCCTCTTCCGTTCTTGCTTCCGTTGAGAGCACTCTCAACTGGTATCAAAGCCCGAGTGATCTAACTGAGCGTGCATGAATGCTTGAAGCTTAGCAGCTTTGTGGGAAGAAGGAGAAGCTCTGTGGAAAGCTTTGTGGGTGACTTTACTTGCATCCGAGTGTGTAGAGACCTTGGAGGAACCTTTGAAAAAGTCACTTTGGTTTTGCGAAGTGGTTTTGAGAGCCTATTAAGTGTTTTCAAAGAAAAAGTCATTTTTTGAGCTTTTCCCTGTTCCGTTCGATGACAGAGACTCCATATTGACTTGTAGAGGCAACTATTGCTTGCTTTTGATGTCCATTTCACTTCAGGAGCTTGGAAACACCTTCATTCTTGAATCTAGGATCATTTCATTGGATTTCTGACTCACTGTGTTAGTTCGTGCGTTTTTTGCTCGGGTGTTGGAACTCAAGTTTGGAGCAACCATTTGCAGATCTGTCAATTCCGGTGGACTCAGGAGGTCTAAAACTTCTATGTTGCTCATCATTTGCACTCCGGTGGAGTTTACAAACAGCTCTATTTCCAAAAACGTTTTTCAGTCCGTGTGCTGGACCCAATGATTGAGACCACGGTTTCCAAAACCGTCTGTCCCATTGCGTTCCAGACGCCCAAAAACCCCTACTCGTTAGTTCTTGCGCAATTCGGTGGAGGATTATAGAGTTATAGATGTCTGTGTATTCGATTTTGTCTCTCTGTTATGCATTTTTCATTGTAAGGTTTTGAAACCTTAGATTTATGCCACATGGTAATGGATAAGTGTTGACTCCTATTTCTCTCTCATCGGTTGGGATTTTGGAGTTCTGGCAGAAGAGAGATATTTACAAATTTTCTTGCTGAGTCTGATTATGCAATGGCGCCCATGTTTTGAGGCATCTCAGATTCTATTTTCAGTAGCGGTCATTACCGTGGGACTATGATTTCTTGAGCATACCTTATGCAAATCACTCTGTATGCAGTTTGAGCAGTGTGCGCTCATTTGTGGTATGCATTGGGTTGCAATGGATGATTTATAGGCCATTTGGATGCATTGCAGTCCTTATTGGATGCGCTAATAGGCCAAAATTGCCTTGTGGGATGCTATTTTTATGGACGCTTTGCACATGCATGCTATTTTATGCTGAAGGACAGCTTTGACACAATGCAAGTGATGCACTGATAGTGCTATGATCTCTTGGATGAGATATTATTGATGCATATGCCAGTGGACGGTGTTTATGCTTGAGTCATTTGGCACTTATTGGCTTTTTCTTTTGGGCCAGATTTGCTCATATGGATGCATAGTATATGCACATGAGTCAGATGCATCTTTTGATGCTTTGAGCTTTGAGATTTGGTGATATTTCACTCTATTGTGGCATACACATTTGGGCGCACCTGGTATTTGGTGTGATTCTCTCTTGTATGCACTAGCATTTGGGATTTTGTTTTATTTGCATTATGGCATCCTCTTCCATGTCTGAAAAGGAGTTTTTCAACATTAAAAAGTTTGATGGGACAAACTTTTCTTTGTGGAAAGTACAGATAAGGGATGTGCTTATTCAAAAGAAGCAAATTAAACCCTTGGCAGGGATTGAAGCTAAGCCTGCAAATATGTCTGAGGATGATTGGAATGACTCGGATGCATTAGCAAAGTCTACTATTAGACTTCATCTTGTAGAGTCAGTTTATTTCACATTAGTAAATGAGTAGACTACGGAAGATTTGTGGAAGAAACTATGTGCCACTTATGAAAAGGAAACTGCCTCTAATAAAGTTTACCTCATGAAGAGGTTGTTTGAGCTGTAAATGAAGGAAGGGGTCTCCATTGCTTCTCACTTGAATGAATTCAATATTATTTTCAGCCAGCTTCAGGCTCAGAAGATGAATTTTGATGCAGAGACTAAGGCAATATTTCTCTTATGTTCATTGCCATCCTCATGGGATACCTTCTGTACAGCTGTCAGTAACTCTGCACCTGGTGGAGTACTGAAATTTGATGATGTTGTGGGTAGCTTGTGTTGAGATATCGAGCTCCACTCGCGATATGCCAGGGTGACTGTTGTGCATTTATGTCACCGACTTGTTAGCTGGAGATGCGGTTGGTACACCGCCCACGAATAATAGCTGAATAATAGCTGGATGACAGCTATCCTTATCTACTCTAGTTTGTGGCTCAGTTAGTATGCCACCTTAGTCAGTTGAGTTTGGTTTGAGACCCACATATAGGGTTCTTCTATTTCTTTGTACTAGTGTTCTTTTGGCTTTCACAACTAAGAAGAGGAAAACTGTTTTCAGCCTCCACCTTTGTGTGTATTCCCCCATTGTGCATGTAAGAAAGCCGCAAGTGAGACTCCTTCCCTCTCTCCCACTATCTTCACATGGTATCAGAGCCTTCTTCGTGGTAAGGAGCTCAAGAAAGCAAGCCAAGTTCGTGGTGTCCTGGTAAGAGGACCAGTGTTGCTTTCCTATTTCGGGTTTGGGAGCAAATCTCTACAGGTAGCACAGCCAGAAGTGCAGGAGTGCACTGTTTCAGATTGAGACGCCCTTCGCGGTGTGGTGAGAGCATAGTATATGCTGCGGGATTGGGCAAAGCCCTCAGTGGCTTTATTTTTCTGATTTTAGGCCGTTTCGGAGCCCGTTTTGAAGGCGGAAGTTCTTCGTAGGCACTCAGAAAAAGGCCTTGTTTTTTGCTGTGTGACCACTGCGCGGCAGCTAGATGATGTTGGTTTTCATACCACTTTTGGCTTTCAAAATTGGAAAATTCAAAAGGGCTCTATGCTTTTGGCCAGGGGTGCCAAGTGTGGGACTTTGTATCCCTTACATGTATCAGGGGTATTTGATCATGTTGTTGCAATAACCGAGCAGCCAAGCACTTCTTTGTGGCATTGCAGGTTGGGGCACATGAGCCTAGTGGCAGTGAGAGTGAGGGAGTGGAGTGGATGTGGCCACTACCACGGCAGTGAGAATCAAGAGTGAGGGAGAGTGAGGAGTAAGGAGTGAGGGAGTGGAGAAAGGAGTGAGGGAGAATAAGTGTGAGGGAGTGTAATGGAGAGGGAGGAAGTGGTGTGTGAGGCCCGAGTGAGGAGTGAGGGAGTGGAGTGTTCATGGAAATGAGGGAGTGGACTGGCTGGTGCTGTGGCAATGAGAGTGACAAGTAAGGGAGTGGAGTAGCCACGGCCACCACTGCCATGGTAGTGAGAGTGAGGAGTGAGGGAGTGGAGTGTGATGGAGTGTGAGGTATGAGGGAGTAGAGTGTGAGGAGTGAGGGAGTGGAATGGATGCAGCTGCTGTGTCAAGGCAACGAGAGTGAGGTGTGATCTAAGTAGCTTTCACCAATCTTGGTTTATGGGATACATTAGTTTGAGTATAAATAAATAGAATTCATGAATTTGTTTGAATTAAATGTGTTTGTATGCATATAAACGTATATGTGCATGCTTCAATAAACACAACAAAAGAAGATTTACTTAAAAATAGCATACCTAACAAAATATATGCTTTTTAAAGAATTGTAATTGTCTCTATATAGTGACACTAAGATACTTTTTTATACCAATGTTCTACAGAGAGCTTTTTTTCTCATATCGACCTTAAAAGTTAGTTTTCTCCAATGGCAATTTTTTTTTAATTTTCACACATGTTTGATCTTCTGAGAGAAGAAAAGTATGAGAGCATGTACATCAAGCCTTTCAAGATCATATATTCATGTCCAAGTTTGAGATGAAAAAAATCAATGAAGAGCATTTACATCAACGGTTTCAACTTGAGCCAAGTCTAACGCACCAAACAAGTCTATCTCTAACTCTATACCGAGTTGATCTCCTATATCATCATCGTACTCTAGCATTGTACGTTCACCTAAAAGTACTTGATCATCTTCTTCAATAAAGTGTGGTGATTCTTGATGATCATTATCTTCTTCCTCAATATGGTGATCTCCATCTTCCCGTGTGATGTCATTATGCGCATCTTCCTCTTGGATCATATCGCACATGATCTTCATCTTCTTCGCTAGATTCATGTGGATCAATTCGATCCGGCATTGGTAGTGGCATCTCCATATCCACATCTCTATCTTCAAAAATTTGCTTACTTCGTGGTGCAACTTGGATCACGTACCACCATCTTGGATCAGAACGATCTGGATGAAAAACCACCTATATTGAAGATGGGTGCCAAATGTTGTCAATTATATATATGAGATTATGCTTAAGTACATGTATGAATGGATCTTTAAAAATGAAATCTTCAATTAATTAAATCATTAGTATGCACCTGTTCATAGTGCTCGGGAAGAACAAAAGTATCACTTTCATTGGTCCAATGTTTGGTGGAGTCTATTGCAAAGAAACCGCTACTATCTTTTCTCACTATCGCATGGGAACCGTTGTAAATAGTTCTAAACCATTTTACATCAAGAATGAAAATACTAAATCGTCTAAAATTAACTTCATAGATTTCGTGTATGGTTCCACAATAATCCAACTGTGAGGAGAGAAGATTGGTATCCGAAGTGCTTGCTCGGCTATCTTGTGTGAAGTTAGCCATGACTCCACAATCATACGTGACTCTCTTTGAATCAATGTGTTCCACATGAAAATGTCGTCCATATGACCATAATCCACTGTACTTTTTGTACTGTAAAAGAGCATCATTAAAACAATGAAGATGCATCTATTTTATAGCATATATTGCCACAAATAATTATTTTATTACGTCAAGAGGTAAGAAACTTACATGCATCATACATCCAGATGATAACTCTCACTCGTGCTCGTTTATTTTCTCTCCATTGCGTTCGGCCAATCAAGTGACATGTGAGTGGGGAGAAGATCCAGATCTCATGGATATGGTTGTGATCACCTATACATTACTCTGAATCTCGTCCTCATCTCGTCCTTGCATTTATTCTTTCTGCTTTGGCCACTTCATATCTCTCAATCCACTTCTACATCTCCTTGCTATTAATGATACAAAACTTATTGAATTTCTCCATTTTCTCTTCGCTCATCTTTGTTTCAATCCCTTTTCCTTGGGGAACCTCGCCAACGATGCGATCATCATCTTTGTTATGCCAAGCTTGCAGCATATTAGGATTTGTGGATGCAAGAAACTCTGTGATATATACTAATGGCTCTTGCACAAGCCATCCCTCTGGCATGCTTGCTTCTGGTCTTGCCCTTTGTCTTACAAATCCCTTCAAAGTTTTCATAAACTGCTCGAGAAAAAACATCCACCAACTATGAACGGTACCTGCAATAGCCACCTCATCAACTATGTGCACAAGCAAGTGGACTTGAGTTGTCATAATGCTTGAAGGAAAGTGCTTCTCAAGCAAGCATACGGCTTCAATGGATTCCACCCTAGCCTTCTCGATGCTCGATATGGAGATCTCTTTTTGAGATATCCACCTATTTCACATGCCCATGTAAGATATTTTCATAATCAGTCTACAGATTATTCAGCTTAAATTGAAGAAAATGTATTCAATGCGATTTGATAGTAAGCATACCTCACAATTATCATTTCTAACATCTTCTTGTAAGCACCCTTTTATTGTAATTGGGAGGAAGATCTATCAAAGCAACAAATTATAATATAACAATATAACATAATCATAATTATGCTAACGCATCACGATTATCGATACACTAACTCTACAGCTTAGAATACCTGTAAGACCTTGTGCCAATCATGGGACTTGAGCCCACTAAGCTTATTGTCCTTTGAAAATGTTCCTTTCAAACAACGCATGTACCTTGTCGATGTTTGAAAAGAGGCAATGTCTACCTTGACTGTTGCCTCCTCCCTCGTAGAGAGGATCCACGTTGCTTTCGGGAGGACAACTTTTCCCGAAGCATGCACTTGGGTCCACAAACAAGACATCTTATTCATAGCACACAAGTCTTCTCACACTCCTCTCGAGTCTTTGGAACCAACCAAGTGTGCCCAAATAGTAGCTCCCACATTCTTGAAGATATGCATGGGATCCAAGAGATGATTGATTTGTAACTGACCCCAATAAGGAAGCTCATGAAAGTTCGACAGCCTCCTCATACCAGGAGGAGGTTCCTCTCCATTTGCCCTCCAATCCTGAATCCAGTCACTTGCCTTCAAATATGATGGTGGTGGATCAAGCTGACCTCCACGCATGAGATGGTCCAATGGAAGATACCGAGCATGACTGTCATAAACATTTTTCCTCATATTTTTGGAGTATCATGCAAGCGATTTCAAACCCGATCCACAAACAGGACAAGCATGGTACCCACTTGTAACAAGTCCTGCCACGTGCATGAATGTGTTAGTATAAGACATGCGTGCGAAAGAGAGTCATAAAAGCATAATCCTATATTATACATGTAGAGACACAACCACGTACCTGCGCACTCTCCATATCCTGGGTAGTCATGCATGGTCCACATCAAGATACCCCTGACCAAAATATCATTGTTATGTCTAGGTACTCTGGAAATATCAAAGAACCGCACTCCTCTCCATAATATCTGTAACTCCTCTATCAAAGGTGCCATGTGCACTTCCATATTTTTTGCCTTGTACTTCCCTGGCACAAGAAGTGCAAGTATGAGGTGTCTCTTTTTTATTGTTAGCCATGGTGGGATATTGTAATTCACCATGACTATGGGCCATGTCGACCAAGATGTCGAGCGTAACCCGAAAGGATTCACGCCATCCATGGTGAGCCCAAGATGTAAGTTGTGTGGCTCCCTCGCAAAGTCTGGCCACTGATTGTCTGTGTGCTTCCAAGCTGCACAATCTGTGGGAATGCTCAATGTGTCATCAGTGGACTGTTGAGATGCATGCCATGTTATCAACTCCGCTATGGATTTGCATCGAAACGTGCTATGTTCTTGCAATGATGGGAAAGTGTCTTAAGACCTTTACCGGTATCTGCTCACCCTGCAAGTCATCTCTATATCAATTTTCTCCACATTTCGGACAACTATCCAAATCTCCATGCTCACGACAAAAGAGAATACAGTCATTACGGCAAGCATGGATGGTGTCATAATCCATACCCACCGTTGTTAGCATCTTCTTCGCTTCATCTCTTGATGCGGGCATGGTATTTGGTGCAGGCAACATCTTCTGGAGCAACCTACCACAACTCAAACATGCCTAGGCTTCAAATAATGATGATTCGGTACATTAATCCATACATGATGATTCTCAAAACAAACAATATCCAAATAATGAGTCAAATTAATGCAAGAGCTAACCTCATTAAGGCTGAGACACGTGTATTCGACCACCCATACTTTACTTGTAGATTCAAGATTGAGAGACAAGCACATAGTTTAGACATCCTAGCACCCTCGTACAACTGTGTTGATTGCAACTCTCTCATTTTGACCTCAGACTCTAACATTCTCTTTCTCTTTCCCTCCCCCCCCCCCCCCCTCTCTCTCTCTCTCTCTCTCTCTCTCTCTCTCTCTCTCTCTCTCTCTCTCTCTCTCTCTCTCTCTCTCTCTCTCTCTCCATCTACCCCCCCTTCCCGATCGCTTCCCCCCTCCCTACCCATTCCTACCCCTAAAGCAAGGGCCTAAGCCCTTGTTGTGTCCCTCCATGGGCAAAGCCGCTGGCCCACACCCATGCCCCCTCCTTCCCACCCTCCCTACTCCCTACCCTCCCCTCCCCTCTCCTGCCCCCCCCGCTGCTGCTACACCCTCGTGTACATGGGATGTAGTGCCCCTAAAAATAGAATCCATCATGTCGACCATACCCTCATCATCATCCGAGAGACTATAGTCTTGCTCAAAGTGTGAAGGTATATGTGAACCCTTGTCAGCCTCCTCATCCTATTTTAAGATTTCGTGTAAATATAAGATCTTGTCTCAAGATTTCATATCATCATGGTATCCAATATTAACCACGAACATAAATAGCTTTGACTTACTGATAATCCATCAACACGTGAAACACCAATGGTGGGTACTGGTTCGGGCTCCTTCCCATACATCCGCAAGTGGCGCATGATAATACGACGTTGATGTCATACTTCTCGCTTGCAATGAGTGCAATGACAATACAACCTCTCCGTAAGCCACTTTGTGCTCCCGAGCATTGGTGCATCATCTGACGAGCTTCCACTCATCCCTTCCATTTGGATACTTATAAAATCACAACATAAGTTGCAAGGAAATGTATTAACAGTAATAAAATATCATCTATGAGCTTCTTTTTTAACTTTAAACAATAAGTGTCCTAAAGCGTCGCTATATAGCGACGTTTTGCTCTGTTCCATTGCTATATAGCGACGATTTGCTCTGTTCTCTCACTATATAGTGATTGACCAGCGTCACTATATAGCGATGCTGTGGGTTAAAACTCGAAACCTCGCGATGCGGCGCTTTCTTTAGTAATCTCTATTGTGAGAAAAACAATCTCTCCTCCCACCTATATCTAACGACCTCGCTTTCCTCCTCTCTATTCTCCACTCCTCACCACTGCTCACCCCTCTCCTAACACTTGTGCTCCCTTTCCACCCTTCTCCCTCTTTGCTTTTGTGAAAAGAAGTTTTTCAAGAAGGTGAGTCTCTTTGAGCAATGTAGGTTTGTTTTTTGTGAGATTTCATTTTGTGAGTGTTTAAGCATGTTATAAGCATATGTATTTGCCTATGCTTAAGCTTTCTCTCTTTTTCTTTTATGCTCATATGCTCATGCATAAGCATAAGCATAAGCACTCGAGGGGGTCACTATGTATAAACCCTCTATATCACGTGCATTCAAGTCTTATATTTAAAGTCCTTTATCTATAAAAAATTTCATTAATAAAATGTACCCCTTTTCTATACAAATCTGTAAATTTTTTCCAAAACTATTTTAAATAGTCCCTTATGTATATTTATTTCTGTAAATTTTAGAAATTAAAAAAATCCTTCCATTGAACTCACGTGATAGGGTTACATATGATGAGTGACCCCCTCGAGCATAAGCATGAGCATGAGCATGAGCTTTCTCCCCCTCTTTCGATCATAAGCATATGTATTTGCCTATGCCTATGCCTATGCTTATAATGGTTTTTTGTTTTTTGTTTTCGTGTTTGTGTCTATGTTAGACATGGGATCACGTCGCACGTCCGACGAGTATGGACAGCCTCGTAGGAGGAGACATCATGATCTCTATGCTCCAGAGGACCTTGTTCCTCTCAGGCAACACCTCAAGGGCCTACCCCTAGCCTGACTCCTCTCGGACGTAGCACTGTGACTACCCCTTGGATAACTCCTTTGCTAATATCCCATGGCTTTGTTGGGAGTCCCGACGAGTTTGTAGCATAGATGATCGATGAGGAGGCGGCGAGATTCTTCTCTCTGCTATCTCAAAGGACCTCAGTAATTCCCTCTCCTACATTGACGGCTGGACCTACTGCCCAGCCGTCCACTCATGCCCCTTCGATCGAGAGATCATCACCTATGCGTGCCTATCATAAGGGAAGGAAGAGTAGGAGAGGCCGCTTATGTTGTGCTGACTTGAGAGATGTAGACGAGTCAGAACACTCACATCCCTATAGGTCTCCACTTGGTCTCAAGACACAGTATCAGTCAGGTCCCTTGCCCTCTCCTACTCCCACTGCTACTCCTCGCTCTAGAAGCACTTGCACAACTTCCACTTGTTCTGACTCTCCCACTACCATGAGTCCTCCTTACCCATTCGAGGACCTCTCCTATCAAATCACGACTACCAGAGAGATAATAGAAGATAGAAAGAGCAAAGCAGGGATGGCCACCATGAGGCGGTTCATGAGCCATCACTTCAAGAGTGGCATTGCTACTGATTGGCGATATCAAGATGACCAAAAGAAGTAGGCGGTCATCGATGAATTTAAAAAAAAATACCCTAACCTACCAAATTGGGAGTTCAATGAGAATTATATGCGAGAACGCATGGGTTTGGTCTTGAAGCATCGTAGATCAACCTTGCATACTTCCATTGCAAAGGGGATGGATAAACCTAGCTGGGCAGACAAAGCTGATTGGAAGTTCTTCAAGAAGTAGAATAGGGACCATCCCGAAATGTTTAAGGGTCAGAGGAGGGCTACGAGGAGACGGTTGGACGCCGTAGGTACTTTGCACTTTGGTGCAAGCGGATGGTTGGTGTTCGAGGCAACCATGGTAAGTCTACTTCTTCTCATTTAATGTATTGTTCTATTTGTTTTACTACATATTACATGCACTTTATCTAACTCTCGTAAATTGGATCCACAGCAAGCTGTGATGGGTCATCTTCCTACAGATGTAGAGATGCGACGCACATTTCGCATAGGAACAAAGCCGTGGTTTATTGAGCAGGAGGCAATGGGAATGACGGTCGATTGGGCTGAGGTGGCTGCTCGCATGGTATAAGTCTACTCCTACTTGTAGTCTCACTTTTTAAATTATTTTATTCTTTAATTTCCAATCTAATTTTCAATTAATATGGTTTCACTCTTCTGGTCAAAGCTTGAGCGTCCCATCACCGGAGGTGAGCGATCACGAGGGCCAGGGATCCAAGTGCACCTGACGAGGGTCAGGGAGCAGGCGCAGCTCACGAGGACCAAGGATCCAGGCCAGCAAGAGGAGGGCGAGGAGGACGACGATGACAATTCGAATGAGTAGTAGTAGTAGTAGCAGTAGTAGTAGTAGTAGTTTGCATATACATCGCCATGTATATCATTTTGTATATCGGCTCATTTGAGCGATTTTGTATCACCCTTTTTGAAAGGGTAATTCTATAATAAACAATGTTGTATATCTTTGACATGTATATGCTTTTGTTGCTCGATCATTTCATTTGAGCGATTTTGTATCACCCTTTTTGTAAGGGAAATTTGTAATTAAAAACTTTTTTTTGTAATTACCAAAAAAAAAAAACATTAGTGGGGCAAAATAGGGCCTGCTATGGCCCTGTTTAGCCCCACTAATGCTTTTTTTTTAGTTCTATTAATCATCGCTATATATCAATGTTTACCAGTGTCACTATATAGCGATGTTTACCAGTGTCGCTATAAAGCTCTCGTGCCCTTGAATGCCCATAATCTCTAGCTGCATCTAGTTGAATTGTTGTACCTATTACTGGAGCATCTATTGTATTATTCCCCCAACAACACAATGTTGCACATTCAATGTACCATTAGGGCAAAAAGTAGATTCTACTAGCTCTAGAAAGTGAAAATCCATGCTTGCACGTGGCTGCACTCTCACAATTCTAATTACAGTACAAAAAAATTCCCTTCTCTAAGACTATCAACAAACTCCGTACTCATACATTCCATAGCTATACTCGTACCTTGTTTTTTAAGCATTGTTCTTTGCCTAGCAACATTGAGATGTGCCTTACATGTTGAATGCAATAAACTTCTTGTCTCAAGACACATTAAATTATCTACATTCCATTGTATATCATTATATCCCTGCATTTGATTATGTTGTCTGCAATGAACCACCTCTACAATTGGCCCCATGTGTCTAAAACCTTGTTTTTTCAACATTGTTCTCTGTCTAGTAATACTGCAACATGTCAAGTGTGTTGAATCCCATAATTCTCTCCTATGACAACTTGTTTCTTTTGTTGAAAGTAATTTTTCTCTTGTTTCTTTTGCCATTTTTTGTTTACGAACACAACCATACATATCTTAATCTCTCTCTCTCTCTCTCTCTCTCTCTCTCTCTCTCTCTCTCTCTATATATATATATATATATATAAAGGGTTTGGGATTTATGTCATATAAGGCAAAGGATTAAATTGTCAATCAAATAAATGGAGTGTACATGGGCTCATTCGATAGAAGTAATGATGTGTGCCAAATGGAGACAATTAATAGAAATATTCATGCATGCTAAATAGAATGCTTAACAATGAAAAATGCAAAAAGAACCTATAAATTGTTGAGAGGAAGAGAAAGAGGAGAGTCACAGACACAAGAGTTGTGTTGAGAGGAAGAGAAAGAGGAAAGAGATGGACACAAGAGTTGCTCCCAAGGAAGTGATTCTATTCATAGATCATAGGCATATATATAGTTGAGGACTAGGCTGAGTTAGAACAATCTATATATAGCTTTAACACCCCCACACAAACTAGGTCCTCTAGCTACGGATGAAAAAAACCCTTTGGAAGTACAAGGGAATAGCCTGAGCCACTATATATAGCTATGTGAAAAAATATATTCAAAGAATGGACATATGTCAGTTTGAATGATACAATGTAATGTTGGATGATACAGTGCAAATTGCATGTGGATAGTACAAAGGAATAAGACAAAGGATGGCCATATGCTAGTTTGAATGATACAATGTAATGTTGGATGATACAGTGCAAATTGCATGTGGATAGTACAAAGGCATAAGACAAGCACTTGTCCATAGTACATTGCAAAGTATAGGCGCTATGTTGGGTGCATGATACAGTGCAAAGTATGTGTGGAAAATGGAAAAATATACCTGGAAATGTCAACTTGTTTGGCATAGTGACGATGCATGATCAAGGCTTGAGATCTTTTAGTTTGATGTTTGAGCTCTTCATATGACATAGTGATGATGCATAATTAGGGCTTGAGATCTTCGTGTTCAATGTTTGAGCTCTTCATCTAAATAGTAGAGCTTGTTGTCTCCAAGTTCAATATGGTTAAACTCCTCAAACCTTTATAATCATGCCTTCATGTTTTGCACAATTCATCTACCTAAAATGATCGATTTCATGCAGTGTATATGAACACAACAAATATTCAAGTGTCTTCAAGGATGAATGTATGTGCAAATTGCCTCGGTCACTCCAAAGATGAGTATGGAGGGGCGATTTGAGATGTCCACAAAGCCAGGCCTGAAATGTCTCTTGCATAGTGTAAGAAAGCCATAGCAACACAATAGGAAGGCCCATAAAGATCTTGCAAATCAAGAATCGATAATCCAAAACCACAATGAGCATCTGGGCATCCGAAAGTATTGAACAATTGGGCATCCAAAAGTATTGAATTTGAGATGTCCACAAAGCCAGGGCTAAAATGTTGCTTGCGTAGTGTAACAAAGTCGTCATAGCAACACAATAGGAAGGCCCATAAAGATCCTGCAAATCAAGAAACACAACAAGCATCTAGACATCCAAAAGTATGGAACAATTGGGCATCCTGGAAGTACCGAATAACTAGGCAGTCAAAAATACCAAACAACCAGAAATACGAGCATAAGCCACGAACCTATGACAAGAGGCAAGCTACTGTGGATTAAACACAACTTACATAATCATAGGGGAAAATGAAATAACAATCTCTTCTCATCCGGAAGTACCGAACAACTAGAAATACAACAAGCATAAGCCACACACATATGACGAGAGGCAAGCTGGTGTGGATTAGACACATCTTACATAATCATAGCGGGAATTAAATAACAACCTCTTCACATCCGGAAGTATCAAACAACCAGGAAGACGAGCATCTACGATTACAAAGAACCTCCAGAAATAACTAAGAAAATGGGCATTCAGGAATGATGATCACGTCCAAATAAGTACTCAATAGTAATCCATATTGTCACGTCCAAACGAGTACTTAATAAATAATACATATGTGCCATGTCCAAACGAGTACTCAAGAAGTAATCCATATGTGTTCATCTAAAATACGTTGAACCTTGCCACGTCCAAATGAGTACGCAATATTACCATGTCCAAATGAGTACTCAATAAGTAATCCATATGTGTTCATTGTGAAAGCCAGATAAATATGTGTCACATCCAAACGAGGACTCAGTAATAATCCAGACAAGTAGTCAAATAGTTAGCCATATGCTATGTCCAAATGAGTACTCAAGTGATTAGCCATATGTATTCATAAATATTGTTACTTGAAAGACATTGAACCTTGCCATGTCCAAATGAGTATGCAATAAGTAATCCATAGGTGCCACGACCAAACGAGTACTCAATAAGTCACCCATATTTGTTCATGGTGAAAGACATATAATATACCTCACCACATAAAGGGAGAAATAAAAGGGCAAAATAAAAGTATGCCTTGCTTGACAGCACTAATTTGCGATGTGCATCTTTGATAGCTTTTGCATATCAACTCAAAACCTAGCAATCAAGTAGTCGAAACGATTTTAAAAAAAATCTGTAAATGATTGCATTGTCATATTGACAAAAATCATGTCACTTTCTCCTCACAGTCACGCTAGAGCATAGCCAAGTTGCTCTAATACCATGTTGAGCGGAAGAGAAAGAGGAGAGACATGGACACAAGAGTTCTGTTGAGAGAAAGAGAAAGAGGAAAGAGACGGACAGAAGAGTTTCTCCCAAGGAAGTGTTTCTATTCATAGATCATAGGCATATATATGGCCAAGGACTAGGCTGAGTTGGGGCAAGCTATATATAGCTCTAACATAACTTCCTATTGTAATTTTGTAGCATGAAGCTTTCACCTTTTCGCTTAAGATTTGCATCCATGTCTTGTTACATCCATCAAACATATCTAGGTGTAAATGCTTTGTGGGTGTGAGTGCATGCACATGAGTGCATAATTGCATGCATATATGTGTAAATTCATGCAAACATATGTATGGAAAGACTCAATGCCATGTATGTAGATGCAACCTAAAGAATCATATGGTGAGACATTCTTGTAACATATTCTAGTAAAATGCAAAGATTGGGAACCAAGATGAATAGCATAAGGGTGTGACTGCATGCATGTGAGCGATATATGTAGGTAAATTATGTGTATGTATGTATCTACATGCATGGCATATGCTAATATCATAATTAAATATGTACTCAAAAAGAGAACACATTAAATAAATGTATCTGAAGGACCTAGGATCATTCAAGGTTGCTCACTTATATTCATATATTTCACTCATCAACTTTCTTCCTTACTTTCCATGACATAAGCAATTGCATAAGTAAGACCTCTACGCATAGAGTATTATGCTACAAAGATTTGGGTTATGGCCTTGTAAATTGGGCATCCTCCAAAAAATAACCAAAGAAAACATAGTATGCATCAAATTGCATACATTGCATGCTCCTTCTACATTATTTGAGAAGATTGTGAGCACTTAAAATGGACTTAGATGCAACCTAAAGAGGAGGGTGACACCTTCTTGTAACATATATGCAAATAAAATACAAATATTGAGAAGAGAGAGATAGATAGAGAGAGAGAGAGAGAGAGAGAGAAGAGTGAGAGAGAGTTTAAATAAGTGTGTCACTCACATATAAGTAATGATGCATGCCAAATGGAGTCAACTGATAGAAATATTCATGCATGCTAAATGGAATGCTTGAGAATGAAAAAGGCAAAAGGAACCTATAATCTCCTATTGTAATTTCGTAGAATGAAGCTTTCACCTTTTTGCTTAAGATTTGCATCCATGGCTTGTTGCATCCATGAAACATATGTAGGTGTAAATGCTTTGTGGGTGTGAGTGCATGCACATGAGTGCATAATTGCATTCATATATGTGCAAATTCATGCAAACATATGGATGGAAAGACTCAATACCATGTATGTAGATACAACCTAAAGAATATGGTGAGACATTCTTGTAACATATTCTAGTAAAATACAAAGATTGGGAACTAAGATGAACAGCATAAGGGTGTGACTACATGCACATGAGAAATATGTGTAGGTAAGTTGTGTGTATGTATGTATCTATATGCATGACATATGCTAATATCATAATTAAATATGTAGTCAAAAAGAGAGCACATTCAAAGTTACTCACTTATATTCATATATTTCACTCATCAAACTTTCTTCCTTACCTTCCATAACATTAGTAATTGCATAAGTAAGACCTCTACTCATAGATATTATGTTACAAAGATTTGGGTTACGGCCTTGTACATGGGGCATCCTCCAAAAGATAACCAGAGAAAACATAGTATCCATCAAATTGCATACATCGTATGCTCCGTCTACATTATTTGAGAAGATTGTGAGCACATAAAATGGACTTAGATGTAACCTAAAGAGGAGAGTGACACCTTCTTGTAACATATATGTAAGTAAAATACAAATATTCGGAAGTGAGAGAGAGAGAGAGAGACTCTAACACACTTTAAATAAGTGTCTCAATCAAAAGAGAAGGATAAAAGAGAGGGGAAAAGAGAGGGGAAAAGAAGAGAAGGAAGAGGGGAAAAGAGAGGGAAGAGGGGAAGAGAGAAGTAAAAAGAGAGGGGAAAAGGGGTGTATGCATGATTAGGTGGACTTGATAGCTATGTCTCGGACATCACCAGCAAAGTGGTAGCCACTATGTTGCTACTTGGTACAGGGATAGCCATTCAATTGGAAAAGGGAACCTAGTATGTATAGCAATGACCACGTGGAAAGCTACTAGCAGGTTTGAATTCTCCCACCCCATGGTTTGAATTTCGCTCAATTTATAGCTCAGATGTCTCTCTCTCACACACGAGCTCTCTCTTGGACATGATTTGTCTCTCAGATCTATCTATTCTCTCTCCACATCCATGTTACACTGTTCCCTCTCCACATACTGCTCCGTCTCCAAGACCTCTCCACCATTATGAATCAGTGTGTAGCATCATTACTAGCATTCTCTTAAAACATCATCAAATTGAGAGCTTTGCACCTTTCTATTCAGCTTACCACCATTATTTCCTTGTGCGATGAAACTCGATGCCAGAGGCCTTTCAGTTTTTATATGTTTTCAAACCTCTTGCTTTCTATTCAGCTTACTGCTATTTCCTTGTGTAGTGAAACTCCATGCCAGAGACTTGAGCTTCGAAGGCATTTTAGCAGAAAATGTTGAAAATGCAAGCATGCAAAAAATGTGGTAAGAGAGTGTTTAGCACATCGACAAGTGATTATATTTTCTTGGAATCGTTCTTTGTATTTGGCTCTTTCTAACATAGCAATGCACTTCTGATGCTAGATGAATTCAGGCACAGCTACTACAAGCACCTAAAAGCTTCTGGTTGAAGGCACAAACATTGTGAAAATTATGAGAATGGTGGCTAAGTAGACTTCAAAAATAATGAGAGTGTGATGAGTCCATCAACAAGATTAATGAGAACCTCGAGCTGGATGTGGCTTGGCTTGTCCTCATCTAAAGATATTAGATGCTACACTTCAGGCTACTTCAACTCTTTTGGTTTTTTGGTTCTCTTGTGTACTAAATGTTATGACCATTCAGGAATTATAAATACAAATACCGTAATTTCTCTGCAAAAGAAAAAAGGACTGCTCAGAAACTATTGCAACTATACAATCGTGGGGAGCTTGTTTTTGCTTTGGTTGTTTTCATTGCAAAAATACATATCGAGATGAACCTATGCACTGTGTGTCATTCCGGTGGCTCACTAGAATGTGGGACATGCAAACAAGCTCTTATCAACAAGGAGTATGAAGCAAAGAGAAAGCGTGAATACCGACTTAAGGTGACGCTGCAAGCAAACTCAATGGACTTGAAAGTTGCAAAGCGTCGGAAGATTTCTTTTGATGTTGTGAGGTACTTCAAGTGACATACACAAGGTCTACATGAGGAGGCAAAGGTTGAAATTACCAGGAGTGTTATTGAGCATCTGGTATTTCGAGAGCTACAGGGTTCATGTTCACAGGCAGTTGCAGATCATGAAAAAAGTTTATTGATAAGTGGCCTTCAGAACACCCTCAAGTACATGAAAATACCAAAAGCTCTAAATGGTTGTTTCTGAAGAGGGCAAGCATGATGACGGTCATGAATACCAAAGACCAAGCCAAGAAACCAAATATTGCACGGCTGCGTCAAGACTTCTAGGTGTGCATCGTAGGAACTTGTATGCTGCTAGATCTCGAATGTGTCAAGAGATGATATCAGTGCATTTGTGTAAACGACAACCACGCATAAAGGGTGCAATTACAAAAGAGGTGAGGGAGTTAGTGCTATCATTCTAGACCAATAATACATGTGTCTCACCCAATAAGAAGGATGTCTGTCGAAAGCATATACGGACAAAGACTTGCATGAAACACCCAGTGCATTTTCTTGAGCAGCCTCAAGTTGGTGATATTCCTTCATGTTGTATCCCTTCAAGAATCATAAGCTCATTCCTTACTTCTCTATGGTATGTTGTCAACAAGTTGATGGTGGCTTTTCGATTCTGTTTTTGTTAGCTACCATTGGCTAGATGGTAGCTACCCTTATGACTGTTGTGAATAAGTACCTGTTCATTACTATTGTGTTGTTAGACGATCATTGCTCTACCTTTCGGTAGCTACATGGTGGCTTCCATGGCCTGAATTGCTATGAGTTGCTATGACTACTTACCGAATGATGCGATTAGCTACCAAGTGTTCCTAGTAGCACTCAAGTTGGAGTGATTAGAGTGGTGGTTATGTAATAACTAAGCACTAGCTACCACATCTATTAACTATGAGTGTTGTACCAAATCATAGCCACCACTAAACGAATTGGTATCTATCATTAGGCATCCATTGCTGGCACTTAGCTACCGAGTGCTACTAGCAATACTGAAGTAGGAGCTCTGTAAGTGGTTAAGAAATAATTTAGTAGTAACTACCACGTTTGTTAAGTATGAGTGCTCTTATTCTTGTAGCAAGTGGTAGCCACCACCAATTGGCATGATAGCTGTCATTAGCCACCGATTGCTACCATTACCATGGATGGTGGCCAATTGCTTGATTGGAAGTTACCATTTTCTACCACAAACAAAGAGTAGGCAATTATTTGAGTGCAAGCTACCACTTGCTACCACTAAGCTGGAGCAACAGAAACATAGCACTTGCTACAAGAAGTGGAAATGCAACTTTTGTCATGAAGAGTACTCAAACTCTAGCACAAGAATGCAAAAGAACTTCTTGGGTGATAGCAACAAATAGATTGGAAATTGCAAGGGGCCAAGAGTTGAGAGAGTTATAGCCACTCTAGGCGGCCAAATGCCTAAAATTATGAACAACTAGGTAGATGATATAGTCGCACGTCACCAATCCTATCCTCAAGAATGTATGCTTGATGATTTACTCACACCTATAGGTAGTCAATCTGTAGATGTGCCACCTCAAAGTAGTGGTGTGGCCTCATTCACACAAATAGCAAAAGCTGCTCTATGAAGTATAGGATAGTGGGCAATGTAGTGACATTTCTCATTCGCAATCGCGTGCACATCCATAACAAAGATCTTTGGAAGAGTCATTTAGACAACAACATATAGAGAAAGTGAAACAAGATGTCTTTGAGGCCATTTGTCGCACCGGTTACCCACTAAGCATGGTTCAAAACTCACATTGGAAGAGAGCCATGGCATCTGTAGCAAAGGCGGGTCCATGCTTTACATTGCCCAGTTACAATGTTGTCTGCAACAACTACTTGGATGCATACTATGAGAGGATGAAACTAGAGATGGAACAAGTAGTATATGATGGTATTGAGAGAACAAGATGTACCATTAATGGTTAGTGATGGATGGAAAAATGTCACCAAGGACCTCTTATCAATATCATGGTAGTGACATTTAAGCGGGATGCTTTTTGTCAATCCATCGACACAAGTGGTAATGCCAAGACATGTGAATACATTGCTAAACAATTGGAGGCTGTAATCTTGGATGTTGGGGAGCATAATATTGTTCAAATAATCACCGACAATGCAAAGAACTGTAGGAAAGCTAGAAAAATTATAAATCAAAAATATCCTACCATTTGGGCATCGCCATGCTCTTGCCATTGCCTTGACCTTGTGCTTCAAGATTGGTATAAATCATTGGAGACTTTGTGGTTCAAAGACACTATAGATGAAGGACAAAGATTGGTGTCATACTTCCTCAACCACGAGAGATTGTTGGGCATATTCAGAAACCACCAACCTATAGAACATCCACTAGAGTTTTTGAAACCTGGTGAAACATGTTACGGAACCAACTATATAATGTTGGACCATTTGCTCAAGCTATAAGGAGTTGTAATAGAGACATTATTCAGTGTAGAAGCTAGCAAGTGGATACCTAAACTTCAACCTCACAAAATGCTCGTACTGAATTCATAGAGATGAAGCAAATGGCTCACACTACTAGCTTTTCAAAGAAAATAGCTAATGCGGCTGATGCAATGAGGCCGGTATGGTTTTCCATTTAGAAATTAGACGTGAAAGGTCCAAGTTTGGGCAATGCTTACATGGTGTGGTGGACTACTGAGCAAGACCTCTTAAAGGAAAATAGAAGATCTGCAGGTGACAACGTTGGCTATAGCTCTATTCATCGTGCCACTTTGCAAAAGATGTTTTGAAAGTGATGGAATCATGCTCACAATGACCACTATGCTGGTCATATTCTAGATCCCCAATGGTGGGAGTATCGTCCAAAAACATTGGAACGTGTAATGCAGCCTTGGCAGAATCTCTTGGGATGATTTTTTGAGGATGGATCTAAAGATGTTGCTCCTATCAAGGAATTATCCACTTTTCAAAATAGGGAAGGGTTGTTTGAATATACAAGAATACAAGACCTCGCAAAGGAGATGCCTAGATGGAGATGGTGGGAAGAGTGTGGAGCTTTGATACCTCATTTGCAAACATTGGCATTGAAAGTGCTATCCCAGCCTTGTAGCAATTCATTGAGTGAATGAAATTGGAGTAGTTACAAGTTTGTTCATTCAGTCTTTAGTCAGAAGAAATCGCTTGAAGACGAAAAGAGCAAAGAAATTGGTATATGTTTATGCAAATGGTAGAGTTTTGGATGATGTTAAGGGAGAGAGCAATGATGGAGATTTAGCCAAGTGGGTACATTGTGATCTCCCAAGTCCGTTGCATGATTCTCCCATTGTTGGACAATTGCAAGTCGCAGCAAGCTCTAGCAAGGAGGATGAGGATGAGGAATCTTTGTGATCATGACTCATGAATAATCATTCCCAGGCTTGAAATACTATATACACTGTTGAGATTGACAATCATACCAATTTTGTTAATTGGCGTCATACCTATTGGAAATTATGCTAGAGCATTTTTTTGATTGACATCCACATCAATTTTGTTAATTGACATCATATCAATTGAAAATTCTGCTAAAGCATTTAGATGGTATTACAATTGTGCTTACGTTCTATTAAAAATAAATTATGCTATTTAAAATTGACATATATTGACATCATCAATTTTGTTGATGGATATCATACCAATTGGAAGTAATGCTACATCATTTAGATGGTATAACAATTGTTTTACTTCAATGTTCAAACTTGGAACATATTATCCAATTGCTTGCAACCTTAATGTACTTGTGTAAGTGATGCTAGCTACTGCACTAGTGTGTGTAAAATATCAACATCCGTCAATACAGCATGATGTTGCAGATGATCACAGTGCTGATAGATGCTTACTCAAGAGAGAGGACGTGGGAAAAGGTGCCACACCTATTTTAACAGGTAGATTACCACGTTTATAATCATCGAACCACGTTGGGAGGGGGAAGAAAGTTGAATGATTTCTCTCTCTTGAGGTCTAGCAACCTTGCATGGAGTACTCACATGTTGGAAGTTAGGATAAAAATGCATTTCAAAGGGATCAAAAGTTTTTGATGATTATGAAAGCAAGTGAATAAAGTGAACTTCTTAATTTGACAGCACTCAATGGCTCCAGAGAGGAATGGAGGTTCAACAGCAGCATACAACTATGTTACACTGATAGCAGAAAATTGTTGGAGATGTGATATCTGCCATCAAGAATTTTGAGGCTCACCAACGAGGATGTTATGGCACTTCATGGGAGATGTTAATAGGACAATTCCATGGTGCAGAGGCCATGGTCACAAAGAGTGGTCACCATCTTACAGCCACCTGCTAGTATTGATGTTGACATAACAATGCACTCTAAAGATGCAGGTGAAGTTGTCGCAAATGTGGAGAATAATGTTACGATGCTAGACAGTGGACGGTGGAGATGTAATGTATGTCATCAAACATACATTGGCTCTCGCTTAAGAAGGAGGTTGCATTTCTTGGGTGATGTGCATAGAAGAATTTCAAAATGCAAGGGACTAAGAGATTAGGGCCCTGCAAACTCTTGTTGCTACCATTTTGGGACTTGTTGTCCAACATTACTATTTTGAGGCATTGTAAAGCACCTTTTTAATTTTGAATTAACATATGATGAAACTGATTTTGGAAGTGAGTATGGTGAAACTAACATTGAATTTTTATTTCACTTCAAATTATGACAAGAATAATTACTTTAGCAATTGCACTTATTCCTAATTTTGCAAGTTGACTAAAGGATGTTACAAAATTATAATTTGCAAACTGTGATCTCTTATTAAAGTTCCTCGAGTAGACCCTATTTAAGTGGAGAAGACATTGCATTATTTACAATTCCACTTCAAAGTATGACAATAATAATGCATCCACATTAATTACTTCAATAATTTTCAACAATCAATGCATCCACGTTAATTACTTCAACAATTTTCAACAAATATTGCATTTTTAATGATTTTACTTCAAAGGTACGACAATTCAACATGTAGCACTTTAGCCTTTTCAAAATAATAATTATACATGGAGATTGTGTGTCCATAGTTCAAAAATATTAGCCTTGGCACTATTCATACAAAATGAGGCCATCAAAAAGATTAGTTACAACATGGAACATATATATTGCTCAATACAAAATGACCTCAGCAAAAGATGGCCGTTACAAAATGGCCTCAGCAAAAAAATAAGCCAAGAAGAAGCTCCACACATATAAGATGATTATCAAAATAAATGAAGTTGAAGTTTTTTCTAGCTGGCTCGTGCGACAATGGGTGGTTAATGGGTGCCCGAGGCCCCTAGTAGAATGTATAGCCCATGGCGATATAGTACCACATAGCATCCATAAACAATTGTTACCCTGAGCAGGGTGCTGGTGATGATCATGAGGACAGCAAGTAGAATCGCCATGACGATGATCGATTACTAACATAAAATATTACACTTTATGAGAAAATAATCCATTTCCATTATCATCCATAATTAAAAATAGCAGGAATATTAATTCAATACACCTTTGAAACAAACCTTCAAAATAATTATTGCAAATAGATAATACATGTCCAAAAATTAATTTTTATTATAAATATGTTTGTATACAAAGTTCTTCCTCTCCTTATCATTTAAATTGTACATAGCCTTGGATCAAGAGAGCATGTTGCGTCGATGCCAAGCATGTCATACAACTCACGTGCCATAGGAGCATTGCATGCTGCACATGCACTTCTCACCTTTAAAGTATTCACATGATGGACAAGGTGAAAGCGATGAACACAAGAGAGGGCATAGTATCCTGTGGCCCTGTCAAAATGATCTTGGCAGATTGGGCAACATGGCCTATCCACAATGTATTGTAATGTTGCAGGTATAGTCTCTAAATCATCGTCTGAGACGAGGACCTTTATAGCTGAGTACTTCATGCCATTAGGGTTGTGGAAAATACTGGCAGTGGTAGCAATTGCCTTTGTTTGCTCTTTTAGTGACAGATTCGTGGTGGTGTTTGCCATGTCCATCATGAACTTCATCACTTGACTACTGCATGTGTGTTTGTCTTGGCCTTGGTGCTTGGCCTGTGTGGATGGTTGAGAGGGTGTTCTTGATGATGATGCCATTGTTTGGTGAAATGCTAAACCCTAAACATAATAGCAAAGATACGAGTTTAGGACATGATACATACATATATTCAAACACATTTGCTTCTCATCCTATTGTAGAAGATTATTTTCTCAAAATTTCAAAACATAAATCCTAAACAACCAATTATGTTATCCAACATCCATTTCAAAATAGTGCAAAATATAATTTAGGAATATTTAAAAAGTACAAGACTTGCAAATGGAAATATGACGATATGTCAAAATGACAATTTTATAGATAACTTTTCATATCATCCATTGGATGCATTGCATCATTTTCATCGACACGGTGTTCGTGAAGTTTAGTTAGCAATGATTCCATTGTCATCCGTTCCCAAGGCTCATTCTGACACAAGTGGAGTTTACAATCCAACAATAGCTTGATTACATGCCCTGAGTATAGTTCATCACTTGACTGTGCGGACTTGCACCCCACAAGGAAGTTGGCTATTTCGGCAAGTAACCAACCGATAGCATAGCAATCTGACATGTCTGACCATGCGCCATTTAATTGAGGTACAGCATCATTTCTTGCATAATGCTTTGGTGCAAACCAAGGAAATATTTACTTTGGAGCAAGCACTTGAACCTACTTGGGCTTTCTCTGAGTTCTATGGAGACACCTTCCCTAATCAATAATGCTCGTCCGCACAGATTTTCCATCTGGTGTGAAATCCAGCACATAGTTTTCGGCATTCAAATCAGTGTGTCTGAACCCCCTCTCATGCACTGCTTTCATTGCACTAGCAATAACTATGCAAATGATAGGAGCATTCTTACAAAATAGGTGTGCTTGCATCTGACTCCATGTATCATGCCATGCATTGCGAGGTTGCTCGTGGGGGTTGCCTCACCTTGCCCAGTTCGGATAATCATGATACATGGAAGGTAGGCTCATGAGCATGTCATGAATACTACCTCCATTGAAGTATGGACTAATTAACCAAAGATCGCTAATGTGTGTGTAACCAATTGCATGACACATGGCCCTATGCATTACAGTCATTGTTGCCAGCTCTATCTTCAACAATCTATGTGCATGTGCAGTATCGTGCCTCAACTTCTTGCCAGCATAAGATAGGGTTGGCTTGAAACCTTGCACACCCTTTATCTTAACCCGGTCTACTTTTCCTTCCACTCCCCCGCCTAATTCCTCAATAATTGTCAATGCAACTAGTGGGAAGTGTACCGTTCTAAAGCACATTGGCAAACTTCATGCACAGGTCTATTTGTGCCTTACCTTCTTGACTTCTCATGTCTATTCTTTCTGAGAAGCCACTAGCAACTTGGGTATAATATTGCATGGTGACATTTGATAGTCTACCGACCACACCTTTTTCCTTTCGATTTTTCCTATGAATGGCAGCGCAGGATTCTTTCCATTCTACGAGCCAACTATCCAACTTCGACCTTGTTGTGTCTATCAAGGGCTCTCACTGCTTTACCATTTCCCATTGTCCCTATTACATTGGTACCAAAGCTTCAAATGTTTCCACCAAATAGTTAGGTCAGGCAATGGTCGATGGTATTGATGAGATCTGATAGAGATACCATCAATTCTAGTGAGCAATCCTCTAACACATCTACAGTTCTCTCCACTACATTTTTGGATCATAATTGGATATGTGAATCTGAGGCTGGGTTGGGTTCCCGGGGGGTCCACTAGGGTTTATCGTATGGTACCACGTGAGTGTAAGGGAGGGGGGTTATATAAGGGAAGGAAGGTACATCTTATAAGGTAAGGTCCCGTAAATAGGGGGTAGATAAGGGGAATTTTCATATATTTATTACATGTAGGTGACGTCTCCTTATTACTACTAGTGAATCCCCCGTGGTTGGGTTGCAATAGCCCCCCCCTTTAAAGAGAGTATTCCAGGCCAAAAGGTTGAGTATAGCTCAGCCAAAAAACTGAAAGAATACTGTTGTCAAAAGGCTGAGATTGCAACTATTGATGAAGGATTCATCCTGTCAAAGTGCAACTGAATATACGAACAGAGATAGAGAGCAGATCTGCAAATAGATAGAGACACAAACTGCACCTAGAGAGATAATAGACTACACATGTGTATTCAAGAAAAAATATGCATGTACCATTGAGAGAACCTCCAAAGAATGATCACAAACCAGGGACCTAGAACACCACACACATAGGCTAGAAACTGTGCTTATGTGACATTGCAAACCAAGGTGGAACTGCACCTATTTGCAAACTACAACCAAGGGAGGAGTTCGACAACCAAGAGATGACTAACTTGAACACCTCCCTCCTGTCGATAGAAGACAGCAATGGTGATGATCTGCTTGTTGTGGCCTCTTCTCTACTGCAGAATCAGAAACCCAGCATGTTGCATTGAAGGCGTCTGCTACTAACTGAGAGAGCTTTGGACCAAATATGCAAATGATTAGGGTCACTCCTTTTATATGTTCTTAGGGTAGAACTGGCTATGGCTACTAACTCTTCTAAATTTAGGCACTACTTGTTACTTAACCCCCTATCCAATGACCACAATCTATATATATACCTTTGTAAGAATAGAATATATCCAATCATACAAATTTAGATTTTTTGACATTAAATAATCAAGAATTTCTAGCCAATGACCACAATCTAGTCTCCTAGTTTCCTAACCAAGGAAACCACCAAGGAGTATTATCATCTCACATTACTAGTGTTGTACTGGTGTGACTCACAGACTACATAACTTACATGCATATAGGACAACGATTAGACATGTCTAGTCCTATGAGATGGTGAAAAGTATGATGAGAGGACTTATGTCACTGCTTATCATTGCTCAGTCCACAACAAAAGAATGACTCCTTTATATATAATAGATGGGCCGTGCATGGATAATCATGGACCCTTCTTGGTCAATCAAAGTTTACCAGAAATACTTCGGCATGTCTAATCACATCAACCTTGCTAAACATAGGAAAGATAAGTATAAGGAGCTCTACATGGAGGAGAGGATCCTAGAATCAACTCAATAGTATGATCTTCAAGTCTAGAGATAGGCAACTCATGCCAATCGTCACTAGTAAATCGATCATTGAATTGCTTGAGGAACTCTAAATGTTGATGTTCATGATCACTATGTTCAGGCTTCACTTCCCTAACATATATCACACTACAACTCACTCCCTTATGTAACTCTCGTTTAGCTCTAGTATGAGATATGAGCAAAATATGGGAAATACCTCGCTCACCTTTTAAGGTGATCCTCATACCTTGGTGCTCAAAGGTACAAGTATGTTTTGTTACATCCATAGATGGTTGGAAATCATACCTCCAAGGCTTGCCTAGGATCATGTCAACTTCTTGCAGAGGAGCAACAAAGAAATCTCTATGATCCTCATACATTTGGATCTGGAAGGGCAAGTTCTTGACTTTAGAAGTACATTGCTCTTCATTCCCTCTAAACGCACCACTAATACTCATATCCCTCAAGGGCCATTTCCTAGCTTTGACTATATTAGCCAACCTATCTGAGATAATATCGTAGTTACTACCATCATCCATGAGGACAATGATACGTTGACCCCCAACATATCCATGTAACTTAAATAAGTCGTGTCGACCAAAGGTGTAATGCAAACTAGCATTATTTCTCTTTTTATTATTTTCAATATTTTTACAAGAAGGTTCACCCTCTTGCTTAGGGTGAGAAGTCCTAGTTACATTCGCCTTACCCATCTTCTTCTTTAACTCCAGACAATCATAGAATCTATGATTTGTTGCCTTCTTGCATCTTAAACATTTTCTTTCCTTAAATAATCTATCTCTTTCTTGAGGAGACATGAATGGAGGTTTCACACGTCCTTCTAGAGTAGGTTTCCCTGCTAGTTTGCTATTAATTGTTTGCACTCCCACTTGCCTAGGAAAGCATCGTCCATTTCATTTAAAGTTAGCTGATTGAACAAAGGGTCTACTTTGTGAAGTTAACACCTCATATGTTACTTCTCTCCTTCTAGGATTGACTTTCCTTTCCATTGTCTTGGCCAATCTAATGGCATCCTTTAATTTAGTCGGGTTTAGGAGTTCCAACTCATGTTGGATGTTTCGTCTAAGACTTGAGAGATACTTATATAATTTATCCTTTTCCATCTTCGTTGTGAACTCTAGAGATAAACGCCAAAATTTTGTTGTGTATTCACTCACTGTCTCCCTATCAAATTGCTGTAGTTTCTCCCATTTAAACATTTGGTCCTCCTTATATTTAAGCAAGAAAAATGTAATCTTTAATTATTCCAAGAATTTAGACCACTCTTTGATTGGACTACTTTTCGATTGGCGTACGGACCACCAAAGTAGCACATCCTTCTCCAAATGTAGAGTAGCTAATGCTAACTTCTCATCTTCCGTATGATCAAATTGTACAAAGTACAATTGGAAATGTCTAATCCAATCAAGGAGTTTCTCTGAATGCCTAGCCCTCTCATACTTCAGAAACTCAAGCCGCTCCTTAGTATCAAACCTTCTTTTCTTAGCATTTTCTAAAGGGTCTACCTGATCCTCACATAATTTCCTTTTTAAGGGCATTTCTCTTTGGGTTGTATGACTTATTGTTAAATTACACAGCGCAGTAGAACAGAAACTAAACAAAGAATAGAGAGTACACAGCAAACTGGAGATGAATAAAATTTTCCTTCAATACTGATGTAGCACAGATGATGGCTCCATCCACCCGTGTGCTCCCACAGTGGAGCTTAGATGGCGATCTAGACAGATACTAGACAAAGAGTTACTAGCTGGAAGATCTCTGCTGGAAAATTTGATATGGTACAATGGATTGGGGAGGTTGCCTCTTTATAGCTATGAGGGCGGTAGTCGGATCAACGTAGTCGGTGGAACCGATCAGTCAACCTAGTCGATGAAGCCGACTAGTCGACCTAGTCAGTGGAACCGACTAGTCGTCCATGGAATATTTAGGGAATATTTCCTATACCGTCACCTCGGAGGCTCTCGCCCCCGAACCCCCACTAGGGGGCCTCTGGCCCTCCTAGGACCCCTCAGGCCCCAACAAGAATAGGGGGCTCCCACACAATCACCTTTCTACCATCAATGGTCTCATTGATAGACCTCATCTAACATGCAAGTCAGGATCCATCCAGTGTCCCGGGCTCACACATGGCTTCTCTTCATATGGGGGCCTTACAACTTGAGCACCTTGGACCATTGGTGGTTACCAGGAGGGTGGGGCATTGAGCATATCTAACACCCCCCCTTAATCTCAACCCATAGGTGAACTACCTTCTCGAACCAATGCCGAGTCTCTAAAGATGACCCTGAAGCTGATCCTTCCCGAGTGCCTTGGTGAAGATATCTGCTCCATTTTGCTCTATTGGATAATAGACTAATTCCACTATCCCGTCCTCAATCAAATCATGCACATAGTGATACTGAATCTCCATATGTTTTGTGCGTGCATGAAACACTGGATTTTTAGCAATGGCCATGCAACTTTGATTATCGCCACCTCAGCACAGTTGCCTCATCCTCTTGCACTCCCATGTGCTATAAGATCCTCCTCAGCCACACTACTTCACAAGCGGCAAAACATGCTACCTTGTACTTAGCCTCGGTAGAAGCCAATGACACTATTGGTTGTTTCTTACTGATCCAAGAGAAGATCCATGAACCTAAAGAGAAACAATATCCAAAAACTAATTTCCTGGAATCAACATCTCCAGACCAATCTGAGTCACAATGACCAGCCAAGGAAGAGCCCGTACCATAAGTGATGCCATAATCAAGAGTGCCCTTCACATACCTGAGCACCCGCATCATTGCATTCCAATGATTCTCCTGGGGCTTATTAGAGAACTTGCTCAAAATTCCAATAGCAAAACTGATGTCCGGTCTCGTGTTGCACAGATAGATAAGGCTGCTGACCAACTTCTTGTACCTCCCGATGTTTGCTAGTGGTGAGGCATCCTCCATAAACAACCTCACATTTACCTCCATAGGTGTAGCTATCTCCTTGCACTCGGACATACCAAATGCCTTCAAGATCTCCCTTGCATATTTCTACTGAGAGAGGGTCTTGCTTGGCTCTTGCCAGACTTCAATCCCCAAAAAATAGTGCATCAAGCCTAATTCTATCATCTCAAACTCTATGCTCAGAGATGGTCTTGCCTCGTGCTTGCCAGACTTCAATCCCCAAACAATAGTGCATCAAGCCTAAGTCTATCATCTCAAACTCTATGCTCAATGCCTTTCTAGTCTATTGGATCATGTTTTCATAGTCACCTATAATAAGGAGATCATCCACATATAGAACAATAATAGCAGATTTTCCACCTTTCCTATACACATAATACAAGTTAGCATCTGCTGAGGCACATCTTTTGAAGTTTAATTTATGAAAGAATTTGTCTATCCATTGTGGTACCATGCTCTTGGGGCTTGTTTCAGCCTATACAAAGCCTTCTTCAGCTTACATACCTTGTTCTCAGAATGGGGGGCCTCAAACCTAGGTGGCTGAGACACGTACACCTCCTCCTTGAGGTCACCATTCAAGAATGTTGATTTAACATCCATTTGATAAACTGGCCATTTTTTATAAGCAGCCACCGATAGTACTGTATGAATAGTGGTCATTCTAGTAGTCGGAGAGAAAGATTCCTGAAAATCAAACCCTTCAACCTGCAAAAATCCTTGTGTAACCAATATGGCCTTGTATTTCCAAGTCCCATCAGCCTTATTCTTTACCTGCCAAACCCACTTGGTGCCAATAACCCTTCTGTTAGGTGGTTGATCAACCAGCTTCCAAGTTTCATTCTTCATGATGCTGTCATATTCTACTTGCATAGCATTTTTCCAATCTCAGTCTACAACTGCTTCCTCCAAACTCACAGGCTCCTTTACTTCTGCAATACTCTCAGCCATCAAGGCCATATTGACTATGTGAGCAGAAGCCCTCCTTTGCTCCTCGATTCTCTGAAACCGCCTTGGTCCACCATCTGCATGCTACTCATAGGCATCTGGTTATCATGGTCATAGAGCTGCCTTACCCATCGTGGCAATGGCTTTTCTGATGGTGTAACAATAGGTTGGTGACTTATACCTTCATCAACTAATATTTCCTCCTCCTTTATAGCTCCTGGGATAGGTCCATAATGAATTACCTCTTCGCTTGATGATAAAGTGGAAGAGCTCTTCTCTGCCTCCACTGCATGTGGCCGCTCCCTAAACACCACATCGTAGCTCGCTATGATCTTCTTTCCTCTTGGTCATACAACTTATAGGCTTTCTTCTCATCACAATAGCCTAAGGAGATACATTTGGTGCTTTTTGGTTGTAGCTTGTTTCTCTCTTTGTTTGGTACATGCACATAGCATTCACACCCAAACATTCTAAAGTGGGAGATAGATGGCTTCTTACCACCGCTATAACCTTCATGTGGTGTTTTACCTTTGAGTGCCTTTGTATAGCTACGATTAAGGATGTAAACCACAGTATTGATAGCCTCAGCCCAAAATTGGTTTGGCATTCCAGCACCTTTCAACATACACCTCCCCATCTCCACAGTGGTCCGCATTTGGCTTTCAAAAACTAAATTTTGCTGAGGCGTATGTGGTGTCGTCATTTGTTGCTTGATCCCTTTGCTCTTGCAAAAATCTTCAAACTCTATAGAAACAAACTCACCACCACCATCAGATCTGATTTTCTTCACTTTTCTCCCTGTTTCATTTTCAACAAGTTGTAGCCAGTCTTTCAATTTACCAAAAGATTGAGCCTTTTCACGAAGAGAGTACACCCACATCTTCCTACTATAGTCGTTGACAATCAATAAAAAATAGGAAGATCCCCCTGAGGCCTATGTAGGCATCTTACTACACAAGTCAACATGCACCAACTCTAGAGGAGCGTTTGCTCTATTCTTGCTTTCTTGTGGGAACGCCTTTCTCTATCGCTTGCCCATCATGCAAGCTTCACACTATTCTTTGATTTCTACTACTACAGGTAAGTGAGCAACATACCTTTCTTCTACATCTCCTTCAGCACTGCAAATCCGATGTGGCCGAATCTTTCATGCCAAAGTCTACTTGTGCCCACTCTAGCGGTGGCGTAAGGGCACATAGCTCATACAGGTTGTTCCTCCTTACTCCTGTGGCAAAAACAAGATTGCCAGCACTATCCAAAATTTTTGCTTCTATCTTGTTGAACCTCACCTCATGATCAAGTTTAGTTATGGAAGCGACTGATAGCCAATTTCTCTTGATTTGTGGAACATATAGCACATTAGATAGTTTCTTAACATCTCCATTTACAAAAACAAATGAAAACGTACCTATACCCTCAATAGGGCATTTTGTGTTATTTCCAACCTCATGATGATGGCTTCCTATAGAGGCTGCATGGAACAATATAGACCCTTCTTGCAGGTCATGTGATGGGAGGCACCACTATCCAACACCCATGAATCATTGGTTGATGCTTCTTGAACTGAGGAACACTCTTCCTCAATGGCCAGAAATAGATCCGACTCTGCTTCCGCTGTGTTAGTTGTCTCTTTCCCCTTATCTGTCTTCTTCAGGGTACCATTCTTTTCATCTACTTTCTTGACCTAGCAATCTCCAATCACATGGCCCTTCTTCTTGCAGTAGAAGCATTCTCCCTAAAACTTCTTCTTGCTGCCCTTCTTCTTTTTGTCACCACTAGTAGAGGACTCACCTTTGGTGGAGGAACCACCTTTGCCTTTCGCAGTGGCTGAGAACGCGGCATCCCCATTGCCACCTCCATCTTGAGCTTTAAGCCTCAATTCCTCCTTCATAACTAAAGCATAGAACTCCTCAAATGACAATGGTTGGGGTCTCACCAGAGCATTAAGTGCTATTACCAGTCCATCAAACCTTGGTGGACATATCCGGAGACACCGCCAAGCTAGCTCTTCACTAGTCTTTTGTATCCTAGCACCAGCCATTTAGTCATGCAGACTTTTTATTCGTGTTATGAACGCCTCTGCTATCCCTGGATTTGCTGGGTCAGGGGTTCCCTTTGGTTCTAGGTCAATCCCTAGTATTGTCTCCAGAAGCTCATATGAATTGAGAATAGCAGTAATTTTAAACTTCCATAGAGTGTAGTTCATACCATCTAGCTTGCCTTCAATGAAGGTTTGTAGGCAAATCCTCGACACCTGGATTGTTGGTGAATTCTCTCCTTCTTTAAACTTCTCAACTGTGCGAGCTGATTCTTTAGGTTCTAGATCCTTGTCTGATTCTGCATCTCATACTGACTCTTCAATATGTTCCAGACCACAGTTGCCTTAGATGTATGCTGAATCAAGGTCAAAACACTATCAGTAGTACTTGTAACCAGGGCATGCAAAACATCTGTGTTCCTATATTTTGAAGCTCATAGAAGGTCGGCATTAGGAGGTATCGTACTCCTCAAATTTGCTAGGTCGGGGGTTCCTTGTAGTTCTAGATCAGTCCCCAGTACTATCTCCAAAAGGTCACATGAATCCAGAATAGTAGTAATTTTAAACTTCCACAGAGTGTAGTTCGTACCATCTAGCTTGCCTTTAGTGAAGGCTCGTGGGTGAATCCTCAACACCTAGATTGTTGGTGCAACAGTTGCTGCTAAACTCAAGCTGCTTCCCATTGAGCCGCTTCTTGTTGCCATCACTCCGTATGCTGTTGAAGCCCTCGTCTCTCTTATATTCTTCAATCCTTAGAGCTGCTTGGGCTCTGATACCATGTTAAATTACACGATGCAGCGGAATAGATATTGAACAAAGAATAGAGAGTACACAGCAAACTGGAGATGAACAAAATTTTCCTTCAATACTGATGTAGTACAGATGATGGCTCCAGCCACCCGTGCGCTCCCACAGTGGAGCTTAGATGGCGATCTAGATAGATACTGGGTGAAGAGCTACTAGCTGGAAGATCTCTGCTGGGGAAAATCTTATCTAGTACAATGGACTGGGGAGGTCGCCTCTTTATAGCTATGAGGGCAGTAGTCGGATCAATGTAGTCGGTGGAACCAACCAGTCAACCAATTAGTGAAGCCAACTAGTCGACCTAGTCGGTGGAATCAAATAGTCATCCATGGAATATTCAAGGAATATTTCCTATACCATCGCCTCGGGGGCTCTCGCCCCCGAACCCCCACCAAGGGGGCCGCTAGCACTCCTGGGTACCCCTAGCTAGGGGCCAACTGGCCCCCAAGCCCCAGCAAGAATAAGGGGCTCCCACACAATCACCTTTCTACCATCAACAGTCTCATTGATAGACCTCATCTGACATGCAAGTCAAGATCCATCGAGAGTCCCGGGCTCACACATGGCTTCTCCTCATATGGGGCCTTACAACTTGAGCACCTTGGACCACTGGTGGTTACCAGGAGGGTGGGGCATTGAGCATATCTAACACCCCCCTCAATGTCCACCCGTAGGTGAACTACCTTTTCAGCCCAATGCCGAGTCTCTGAAGATGACCCTGAACCTTGGTGAAGATATCTGCTCCATTTTGCTCTGTTGGATAGTAGACCAATTCCACTATCCTATCCTCGATCAAATCACACACATCGTGATACTGAATCTCTATATGTTTTGTGCGTGCATGAAACATTGGATTTTTAGCAATGGCCATGCACCTTTGATTGTCACACCTTAGCACAGTTGCCTCATCCTCTTGCACTCCCATGTGCCATAAGATCCTCCTCAACCACATTGCTTCACAAGCAGCAAAACATGCTGCTTGTACTCAGCCTCGGTAGAAGACAATGCCACTATTGGTTGTTTCTTACTGATCCCATTAATCATCACACCATCTGAGAGATTCCCACCACTCAGCATATTCAAAGACAAGTTTTGCAAGGAGCTCACATTCCCAACACTGTTTTATGGCCATCCATGTGCATACAAATCTCCTAAGTGCACAAGTTACCAAGAGATTGCAAAAACAAACAAGGATCGGCGATTCAAAAACTAGAAAGAAAAATATTTTTCAAGACAAAAAAGATTTTTGTGCAAGAAGTTTTGTCATCGACATGGGTAAGCATGTGCAAAGGCTAGCTAAGACAAAGAACATTGCAAGCCAAAGACACAGTGGGTGACACAAACATTGAGAAAATAAAACAATCTAGTAATTGGGTACGATGACTTCACATGTTTATGCACATCTATAGATTACAAGCATCGAATCAAAAAGAACTTGTTCGTGATGGTTCGAAACTAGGGCCACCAACTTTCTTCGTGACATTCTCCGCAGTAGCTGAAAGACTATGGCACCCTCAAGTGCATGCATGTCCACCCTTCGACACACAAGGCCACACAATTTGCCTTTGAACACACAAAATGAACTCCGAAACATGGTTCAGTTGGACCCAATCATAACGGCCAAGTACTACGTTCACAAGTTCTAGGCGATGAAAACCCTTCTCAAACAAGACAATTCCATATTAGGCTTAATCACCGACTTCTTTTTCGTGAGACGAAGTTCCGAAACTGAGGCAGCCAACATGACCATGGCTTGTGTGGAGTGCATATGCACCATCTTGCAGTGTCTCAAGTAATGAGGACATAGAGGATTACATCGACAAGTATATCAAAACAGACCTTGACCTCCTTGACCTTCACGAACGACACTTATAGACACAAACATCAAAAACTTGCAAGAAACACGCTAAATCTTGCAAGTTTGGCTTCCCACGTCCCTTGATGAGGAAGACTAAAATTCTACTATTGCTTGAAAATTCTTCTATCTCAGCTGCACATCTCAGCTACACATGAGGAAAACTTCAAACGCATTATAAACATCTTGGCTCAACAAACTACATTGGCGCTTGATTGTGATACATTCTTTAAGCCAAATGGGGATGTTTAATGAGGAATACACACTGGTGCTACGAACCAGTGTGTCCCAACCTTCAATCTTCTTAAGAAGGGAGCTTATACACCACCAATTTCAATCCTACTATATCCAAACTCTGGGTAGCTAACATTGACATCTAGTCCATTCTCAACCCACACGAAGCAGCATCTTACTACACGTCATACATGACTAAAATTGATAATGAGACTAACACGGTTGTGAAGGTCACTTTTTGGCAAGCTTGCAAAGTGATACTCCCGCAAACAAGCACATCTGCAAGGTCAAGAATACTAAAATCAATACACAGCACATCATCACCCATCAAACTGCCTACGTATGCTTGTCACACCCTCTTACAAGTGCTTCCAAGGGATTCATGTACATAAACACAAGCACACAGAGGAGCGAACAATGTTGCTAAAAAGGCGATCACAACTAGAGAGAATGGACCCCGATAGCACCAACATATTCTTCAATGACGTCGTCACAAAGTCTATCAACTACAAACGAATCCTGTAACCCATTTAATTGGCAAGTTTGCCAGTTACCACACCATCCTGGGCAAGCAGTAACAACCACAAAAGCGACCTAAAATCATACGGTTCAACAACTACAACAAGCCAAAGGACTCAACACGTCATTGCAGGGAACTCTGTCTGCTATACTTCATGTTCGATCAACACGAGCACGTCCTCACTAACAAATTACATGGCATGATCTTTACATTAGCACAAAGAAACTATTGAAAGTAATTAGGTGCTCTTGCACAAAATGCCTTGTTACACCATCACATCCACCAGATGTCCTCCTCTGCAATGACCTCTACAAGCCAACCCAAAGGACTTTTAGATTGTCCTCAAGCGATGTACAACATCTACTTGCTCGACTCATTCTCGAAGTCCCGATTGCTTTACTATGAATTGAATGAGCCAGTGCATCAAGACAACCAAACATTCCTCGGTCTGTTAAATAGAATCAGATCCGATTCACAAACCAATACAGATCTACAACTCATGAATGATGCACACCTCAGACAATCACCAAACAAACACCTTGTTCCGCACCTTTTCTACACAAACGTTGCTAAGGACAGCCACAACTAGTATGTATTTAAGATGTTGGAGACCCATCTGTACACTCTAGTGGCAAAAGAAGTTAAGCACAAAACATGCAACAAAACGATACAAATTCCATCAGATCCCACAACCACTGCAAGACTACATAAACAACTATTGCTAAAACCAAGGATGATCGTTGAAATATGTTCAAGGAACTTGAATATCCATGACAGGATAGTGAACAGTGCAGATGGAATCTTTAGAGATGCCAACATTGAGCAGAAGCCTTCTATCCTTTGGATAAATTTTAACAACAAAAACAATGGGGCGCAAACACAAGCAACGAATAGATTCCTATACAAAGATGGCACACCAAACAATTCGAAGAACATACTCTAGGTCTTTAGAGTTCCAGATTGGGAAGAACCATTTAAATTTAGTATCTCGTAAGCAATTTCCAATACAACTAGCTACTGCTACTAGGACTATGCACCACTCTCAAGGTCTCGCAATGAACATGCTCACGTTCGATCCTTCTAGCATCAAGGTGCATGGGCTGACCTTCACAACCCTCTCCTGCATATGTAACCCAAGAAATCTACCCATCTTGGAAAAATCTAGAACATAAATACATCAAAGTAGACCCGATGGTGCAACAAGAGATTTCACGGCTCAGGTCGAAGTTCGAACAGCTCGACTTCACGTCCAACAACTTGGCACATGAAACCTTACAAAGCCTCAACATCAAGTCACTGCTTTCCTATTACAAAAATCATATTTATGGTATATCTTGCTTTGAACTTTATTATTTTAGTCAAGTGTGACTATGGCAAAGTACTCCATAGGAGCACATTGGACGCGGCAAGGGTCCTAGTGGGATACTTTGTGTGGTTAGTTGGGGATGCCTGACTAGCTTGTGTTTTGCCATGCTAGGTGGTCGATATTGTGGGCCATTCCATGTTAATACTGATGTCACTAGTGTTATTAGTGTTGTGCTTGATTATTGTGCTTTGAGCGTGGTTATGTTGGGATCAGTTGATTTGGTGATTCGTTCAATCGATTGTTAATAACTAATGTAATTGGCGGCTTGAGTATAGGTGATGGAACTCATAGCGAGGATTGGAGTTAGTGTGATGGTACCGATCGAGGTGTCGCACATCGCATTTTATATGGCCATGGGCCAATTTTGTATTTGCATTATTATTATTGCAAGTGTGAGCAATATATTTTGTAATGGACATAATTCATTTTTGGGCTCTAAGATGGCTATGTAAAGTAAATCCCTCATTTTGGAAGAGAGGAATAATTTTGGCTCCTTGGTGCTTTTATGAAATATCATAAATACTCTAAATGAGGAAGCGTGAGCCACTCATCTAGGGGGGGAGATTATACCCAGTCTGTTGTCGTTTTTGTGGTGTGATTGTGCTCTTCTTCTCCAATTGATTAAGTGGTGAATTTTTGTTGAAGATATTACCTTTTGGTTTCAGTGGTATCAGAGCTTTGGTGATGCTCTTGTGAAGGAAGAAAAGAAAAGAAAAAGTGAATCTCCTTTGTGTGGGATTCAAGAAGAAAAAGACACCTTGGAAAGAGAAGGATCGTGGAGAAATTCTGTACCCTTGATTGTGGACCTCGAGTCTTAAACTCTTCTTAAGGCTTCTCTTCTCTGCCCATGTGCCGCATCACCAGATGCCGATTTGTGTGCCTTGTTTCTTTAACTCCACACGCCTGTGACAGCCACCGTAGTCTGCAACAACTAAGGAGAGGTTAGAGGAGCCTAGAGCCCTCAAGATTTTGCACCTCTGCTCTTACTCTCAGCACTGCAGTGATGAGCAGCCGGATGCCCGCACACCCAACTGCACCTCTATGCACATACCTGCAGATTCTGCCCTTCTGAAATCTGCATCTTTGACTTGCCCTTGCATTGAAGACCAACCACCTCTATTATTACTCTGTCGCCTGTATTATTTTGACCCGCATGTTTTCCTTATACTCCGAACTCCGCAACAAGCCCTCTATCATCACAGACAGCAACCCGCACTGGTTCCGTAGACTCCATAGCGCCACCCTTGGGAAAGAGGCCTCTACAAAGGTCTGGGTATATAATCCACCACTGCCATTATCTCTGTAGTCCTATAGCTCCCCGCTCACGCATCTTCAAATCACGGACTTACAGAGAACTCTACCATTGAAGATAGCAACCACTGACCAATATCCAGGATTCAGCAGCAGTGACACGTGAGAATCGAGACCCTGAAGCAATTCGTTTGAACCGGTTACTAAGTGAATGGTTCCCTTGACTAAATACAAAGTAAGGTGAGAGGCCACTCCACCGACCAGTAAAGGCTTTTTTTTTTTTTAAGACAAAAGCGAAATCTAAAGATGCTTGAATCAAGAAGGTGATTGGAACCACGAAAATCACTGTGCAATTAATTGGAGAGTGGTCGAGCGCAAAGACGACTACAAGCAACATAAACGGTCACATATCTCCTATCTATTCTTTCTACCTCCGATCAAAGAGCAAGATAAGTGATTTCTTTTGCTTTATATTTCATACACTTAGTATTGTCCGCCATCCATTTCTTACCATACACTCGAATCATACTTTCTTTCATCCATTTGATTTTCATACACTTATTATCCTTATTTTGCTCCACTCCACTTTACTTGTATTTATCACATTAGCATGGCGCATCAGCCACAACAACCCACGCTTCAAGAGCACTTAGATGCACTTCAACCACAGTTGGCCAATGAGTGTGAGCATAGGGAGAGATTGGAAAAGAAAATCAATGGTAAGAAAAGGTAGAGACATTCATCTGACGATAGTCATCCGACGATGATTCCGATGATGATCATATTATCAGGACAGTCAAAGCCACACTGAGAGCACATAATTCGAGAAAGGAGAGTAAGATAAGTAGAAAAGCTTTCTCATTTCAAAATTTCGATGGAAAGAAAGAAGCATGCACTGTCTTGTCTTGGATCAGTCAGCTAGATGATTATTTTTCAGGGGAGAAATTCTCTGAAAAAGATAAGATTAAATGTGCTGCAAATCATTTAGTGGAGAGTGCTGCACTTTGGTGGAACATCACTAAGCACAGTAAAAGGCGACCAAAATCTTGGAAGTCTTTTCAAAAGCTCATCAAGAGAGATTTCCTTCCCTCACATTTCAAAGCAAAAGCCAGACAACTGTGGGATACTTTCAGGTAGTTCGATAAGGAAACGATCTCCACATACACGGATAGGTTTTGGCAAGCGTTGATCCAATTACAGTCCTTAGAGAAATTTGATGAGCGAGATCAACGTAGGAAGTACGTGGCAAGTCTAAAATCTAAGTTGAGAGCCGAGATTAACATGTTTCATCCTTGTTCATTGAACTTTGTGACTTCTCTTGCAATGAATTGTGAGAGGATACATCGCGCTCCTGCGAGCTTCCCCTCCCCCCCTCGCCGTTAGCCCCTACCTCCCCCCCCGCTCCCCCCCCCCCCCCCTCTTGCTGCGACCACCTCCACCCCCCCCGCTACCCCTCGCCTCACCTCCGCCCCAGCCGCCCCCTCGCTCCATCCCGCCCCCTCGCTCCTTCCCGCCCCTTGCCTCCGCTCGCTCCAACCCGCCCCTCGCCCCCTCGCTCCAATCCGCCCCCTCGCCCCTCGCCCCTCCCCCCCCTCTCTCCAACCCGCCCCCTCGCTCCATCCCCCCCCCTTACTTCCGCTCCATCCCGCCCCCTCGCTCCACTCCGCCCCTCGCCCCCGCTCTAACCCCCCCCTCGCTGCCGCTCTAACCCCCCCTCGCCGCCGCTCTAACCGCGCGCGTCGCCTCGCCGCCGCCGCTCTTCTTTTTTTTTTTTTTTTTTTTTTTTTTTTTTTTTTTTTTTTTTTCACCCCCGCCTTTCCAACTTCACCCCCCCCCCCCCCGCCCTCTCCGTACTCCCCGCACCCCGCAGCCTTCGCCCCGCCCTCAGCTTCGACCCCTCCGACCCTTCATTTCGCCTCGCCCGCCTCACCCCCAGGCTCCACCGCCGCTTCATCCCCTTCTTGGGTGGCAGCCTGTTTTTCTTCATCGGAAGCTTGCAGTTAGTCTTGGCGGTATGGCGGCCCCCAGCCCGGATCCGGAGGCCCAGTCGGACCCTCCCTCTCCAGATGCCTACCGCGTTATCCTGACAGAGCAACAATCATCCCGTGTTCAGGCGGTAGCCAGTGACTTTGCTCGTACCTCTGTTTACGGTAGAGTCATTGGACACTCCCCCTCCAGGTCTACCATCAGGGACTGGCTCCAGTCCACTCTCTTGCTAGAGGATGGCCACATTGAGGAGGTGGCCCTTATGGGAAGGGGCATCTTCTGGCTCAAACTCTCCAGTGAGAAAGCTGCGAGCAATCTGGTAGCCGGTTCCCCCACATCGGTGGATGGGAAGATCATCATGATAGTCCCGTGGTACCGTGGTTTCAGCGCAGCGGATTTCGATACTCGGTTCCGTATACCTCGCCACCCAGTGACACTCGTTTTTCCAGGGCTTGCTACTGAGCTGCGGCCGATTGTCAGGGACTTGGGCTCCCATTTTGGCTGGGTTATGCACGACACCTTTGCCGATGCGGTGACCACGGCAGGAGCTCCCCGAGTCCGTGTGGCTGTGGCGGATCCTGCGACTCTCCCTGCAGTGATCGAGATCGTTACAGGTGCCGACAGTATCACCCAGAGCATGATAGTCACCGGACAGCCAGGTCAGTGCCTGCGGTGCCATGGCTTTGGGCACTTGGCGGCTGCTTGTCCACGCTTTGCCAGCTCGTCTCGACCCTCCCCGCCCCCGCCCCCTCCGCCCCCACCTCCCCCCCCCGGACAGCCACGTCAGGAGGAGCCGAGGCAGTCGGAGCCTGGGCCAGAGGTAGTGGGCGGTTGGACCGAGGTTCGAAGGAAAAGAGGAAAGAATAAGAAGATTTCGGATAAAGGCAAGGAGGCAGAGGTTACCACTCCTGCAGCAGCACTCCACAGGCCTGACAGGCAGATGCCCCAGGGACCTGGGAGAGCCTCTTCTTCGACGGCAGCCCGCCCTCCACAGCCTCAGATCCTCCTCTCTCCCACCCCCCCGCCTTCTCCCCGGTTTCCCCAGTTTCCCCCCCCTTCGCCCGCCCCGCAGTTTCAGCCCCCGCCTCCTTTTCCTCAGTCCCCTCCCCCCCCCCCTCCCTCTCAGCCCCAGGTCCAGATGCATCCTCATCCCCCTCCCTCCCCTGCTCCCCTCGCCCCTCCTACAGAGTTAGCTGCACCGTCGCCTTCCCAGCCGAGTGCAGCCTCCGCTCCACCTCCTCCACCTTCTCCGCCAGTCGCCTCCGTGGAGCCCGAGTCGCCTATCCCGCAGCCTCCTCCCCCTCCTCCTCCGCTTGCAAGACACCTGGTGTCTGTACCATCAGTGGAGCAGGTTTCCCTTCCCGCTAGCCCCTCAGTGGCAGACTCAGCTGGGTCTCAGCTCCAGGAGAGAGAGCTCCCTCGAGACTTTTACAGATCTGGCCCCTGGGACTACCTGGATGTGGCCGACCTTGGGACCTTCCCGGCTTGTCTCGACATTAGTATCTTCATGCTCCGCAAAGGGGCGGATGGGAGGCTTGGTGCCTTGGCTCCCAGGGATGGCCCTAGCTTCGCCTTCACGTTCCTCAGCGATGGCACCGAGACCTGGACAGACGACTCGGTGTGGGAGGCTCTCAGAGAGCAGACACACGCCCAGATTTGCTCCTGGATAGGCCCGTCCGGTGGGCAGCTCCTCGAGACTCAGTGGTCCGAGGGCGATGTGCGCTTGCGGTGGCGTTGCGCTGCCAAACGTTTCCGATTGATCGTGATCCTCAGACCCCCCCTGACATGGCCTCTTCCCCAGGATGTCAGAGCTTGGTCCCAACAGAAACTCCGAACCTTCTACGGGATGACTGCTTCAGAGATCTCGAGCTGGCTCGAGAAAGCATTTGTTCATGGCACTAGAGGCCTCTCGCCTTTGCTGAAGGTTTTGAAGAACGGGCAGGACGACCCCGTCTCCCCCTCCAAACCTTCTCACAAGCGGCAGCGCCTCCACTCCGATCTGTCTGATTCTTCTTCGACTTCTTCTGCGAGCAGACAGCTGTTCGCAGCCCCCCATCCCTCTCCATGAGCCTACACCTCGTTTCCTGGAATGTGAACGGGTTTCACTCTTCGAGTACCCGTGGTCCCAGGAAGCTCATTCTGCGTCAGGAACTTCAGCCTGCAGTGATTGGTCGATTGGATGTACTGCTGCTCCAGGAGCACAAGCTTTCTGCGGCTCATGCCCGTAGCTGCGGGAAGGTTCTCCCTGGACGCTCCTACACTTATTGGGAGCCTTCGATCGGCGCACAGGGGAGGAGCGGGGGGGTCTGTACCTCCGTGTGCGAGCAGTTAGCTCAGTCAGTTTTCGGTCACGGCACGTTGATCCCAGGCCGAGCCCTTTGGGTAGGCCTGAACTTGGAGGGTTCCAAGATAGGAATCCTCAACATTTATGCTCCCACAGACCTCAGATGCAGAGCCACCTTTTGGAGGACACTCACAGGGATTCTTCCAGACATGGAATCCTGGATTGTTGGAGGAGACTTCAACAACCTGGAGACCTTGGAGGACCAGCAGGGTAGAGATCCGGAGTTCACAGGTATGGCTCAGGCAGAGCAGTCAGCTTGGGATTCTTTCATCTTCGCGACAGGAGGGAGGGACAGTTGGAGAGACCCGTCCTTCCGGCGTTGGCACGGGAGCCTGGACTTCTCTTGGGGCTTCCGCAGGGAAGGAGGCAGACTCCTGGAGCGGCTTGATAGGTTTTATGTCAGTGATTGGGCCATCAGCAGAGGTGGCCAGGCGGGCATTGTTCCAGGGACGACACTATCCGACCATGCGCCTGTGCTCCTCTCATTAGATTCGGTAGCCCAGACTCTCCCCCCCCGATCATGCAGGATTCCCGATTCCATCTTCTCGAGGGTGGACGTCCGTAGCAGCATTTGCAGTCTTTGGGACAGAGATTGGGGGGAGGGCATGGATCTGGTAGACTCGGTCGCGCAGGCTCTGCAGGAGTCCAGCCAGATCTGCCAGCTCGCAGCCCTACAGGTTCGACAGGATTGGTGGGGCAGAGAGAGAGCTCTTCGGAGGGACCTCGCCTCCATTCAGCGACTTCAGCAGTCTTCCCCGGGCTCGGAGGAGCTTCGGATCCAGGCCCTTCGAGCCAGAGCCCTCTTGGAGGAGACCCTCCAGCGTCGCTCCGAGTTCTCCTATCACGCCTCTCTCTCCTTCTGGGCCCGGAAGGGTGACCGGATGTGCAGGGAGTTCTTCAGGACACACGGCCAGAGAGCTGCAGGTGATCAGCTACGGAGTCTCAGGACAGCGGATGGTCACACTGTTACGGACCCGGGGGAGGTCATGGGGTTGGCCACTGACTTCTACAGGACCCTCTTCCAGCAGGAGCCACTTGCCCCTCGTGCTAGTCGTGACCGTGAGGAGGTGTGGAGGCACATTCCATCCCTGGTCCAGCCCAGCATGCAGGCGTCGTTGTTGGCGCCGTTCACCGCGGATGAGATGTTGGAGGCCTTGATGGCTATTGATGGGCAGAAATGCCCAGGTGAGGATGGGCTATCCCGAGCTTTCTTCACCTCCTTCTGGGACCAGATCCATCAGCCCCTCCTTGCAGCTCTGCAGGGGATTTTCAGCAGCGGTCAGATGCCAGAGAGCCTCTCCTCGGGACTGATTTGCCTCATCCCGAAGGGAGGAGATAGACAGGAGATCCGCCAGTGGCGTCCGATCACTCTCCTTACCACTGCCTACAAAATCCTCGCCAAGATGATCAGTGCCAGAGTTCGACCTCTACTCCCAGACCTTGTCCATGACACTCAGACAGGCTTTGTCCAGGACCGCAGTATCCTGGATAATGTCTTTACCTTTTCAGAGGCGGCGGAGTGGGCTCAGTACAGCGGTTCACACCTTGCCATTTTACTTCTCGACTTCGAGAAGGCCTACGATCGCGTGGATTGGTCCTTTTTGGAGGGGACTCTGGAGCGGCTAGGTTTCCCGGCAGGCTGGATTCAGGGTATCTCAGCTTTGTACAGGACAGCGTCTAGCAGAGTCATCATTGGAGGCAGGATGGGTGAGCGTTTCAGCTTGGAGAGATCAGTACGTCAGGGTTGTCCCCTGGCTCCTTATCTGTTTCTCTTCTTCGCCGAGGCCATGACTTACTACCTTCGGGCGAGGTCCACAGGGCTCAGGGGTGTTCGCCTTCCACTCCGGGAGGACACGGAGCTTCTGGACTCAGAGTACGCAGATGATACAGCCCTTTATGTCCAGGACGATGAGAGGATGCTAGAGAGGGTGCGGATGGCCCTGGAGGTTTTCTGCTCGGCCGCTGGTGCGAAAATCAACTGGAACAAATCAGTTGGTTTTCTCACAGACCCGGGGGCGTGTTCTCAGTGGGGGCGATTCCTGGGCTTCAGATGGATTCCACGTGGTCAGACAGCTAGATACCTTGGCTTCCAGGTTGGCCTAGACATTACGCCAGCCCAGCAGTTTCTCCCGGTGCTAGATTCCATCCGACGGAAGCTGGCTTTCTGGAGCACTGCTAAGCTGTCCCTTGCAGGTCGTGCTTTAGTAGTTAACCAGGTCCTTCTAGCCACGGCTTGGTATGTGGCTTCCTGTTGGTGCTTCTCGAGATCCAGCGTGGCACAGCTCAGGAGGTTGGTTCGGAACTTTCTTTGGTCTGGGGAGGATGGGCAGAGAGATACCAGAGCCAGGGTTGCTTGGCAGACAGTCATTCTTCCGCAGGCGGAGGGGGGTCTGGGGGTCATTGATCCAGAGCTTCAGAGTCAGGCCTTGTTAGGCAAGCTTATCATCCGCGGTTTGACCCCAGGGGGGCAGACGTGGAAGATGTTACTCCAGCAGGGAGTCGGCTCTTGTGTCCCGCGCCGAGGTGGAGAGTGGCTACCGTCCTTCAGGTGGATCTTCACTTCCGCCCCGCTCACTCAGCCCCGCTCCCCACTCGTTCGTAGCCTCCTCATGGTTTGGAGGCGGCTCCGTCTCAGTCTCATTCAGTCCCAGCCCAGCTGTCAGGAGGAGATCGATCGCCAGCCGCTCGTCTGGAATGGGCAGGTCAGAGACGCCGAGGGCCTTCAGTTGGGGGAGAGATCACATATCAGGTGGGACGGCTGGATGAGGGGGCCAGCCCGGTCCCTTCGAGTTTGGAGGGATACGTACAGACATCTGGAGATGGCCGATCTGGCAGACGCAGCGGGAGGTGCACGCGGAGTCCAGGCGAGACGCACGGAGATCGACGGAGCGATCCCAGCCGCTTGGTTGGCTCCACCTGAGCCTCAGGTCCTCATGCCTGGAGACACCCACTGGCTGGGACAGTTCACCCCCCGTGGCATCCCACTGGTGGTCGCAGGACGTTTGGATGACTCCTCTATCGCCTTCTTTGCGGTTTCAGGGGACGGACGACTCAGGAGAGAGGATGCGCTCATTGACCCCCTACTACCGTGGCAGAGGGTTAGGGTCGTAGGCCTTCTGGGGAAGGTCTGGCATACCGACCCTAGTATCGAGCAGGACCAGTTGCAGCTTTGGCGTCTTTGGCTCTGGGAGGGGCGGGCCTTGTCAGAGCTTGAGTGGGACCCAGGAGAGTGGTGGTGGCCAGAGATTGTGACAGGACAGGGGCAGACTTCCTTCTTCGCGTACAGCACGACTCTGGGCAGGCGAATTCTCGGGAGGATGCAGAGCCGCCCCCCCACCCAGCGTCCTAGCTGGTACGCACAGGGTATTTCCAGGTTCTTTTTGCAGGCTTTCTGGAAGGCCTTGTGGGAGAGCTGGCGGCCGCGGAAGATCTCGTACTTCCTGTGGCTTCTTACCCACAAAGGTCTTCCAGTGGGGAGCTGGTTGAGGCAGATAGGCCAGGACGGTTGCTGTCAGATTTGCCATGCGGATGAGGAGTCACCAAAACACTGCCTGTGGAGCTGCATGCGCGCCCAGGAAGTGTGGAGGTGGACTTTCGGGCTTCTTACTCGTGCAGCACCAGAGCTAGGAGTGATCACTTGGGGCGCGTTCTGTTGGTGCAGCACCGCACCTGGTCTTCATCACTTGTTCGAGGCATGCCAGCAGGACCCCACTTTCCTTATCACACAGGGGACGTGGGGGCCGCTCGAGGGTATCCCACAGCACCTAGCAGAGGCTGATACAGGAGTTCGGGAGAGGCAGCCAGTCTGGGAGATTATCAGCAGCATTACAGGATGGCACATCTGGACCTCGCGCTGCGCGCAGATCCTCGGTGGCACCTCCTTATCGACTGCCCAGATCATGGCGGAGATTTGGAGTGAGATTATTCATACCCTCAGAGGCCAGTGGGACCAGATTCAGGGAGACTCCCGGGCTGGTCAGGAGAAGCGGAGACGCTTCCTCCAGGCTTGGGATTCACAGAGCCTCTTCTTCGAGCAGACTACGCAGGGCCTTCGGTGGCACTACTCACCACCCCGATGGCTGTTCATTCACACTCAGCATATTCCTCCGTGAGAGTATGATTTATTATGCTACCTTTTGGGCTGCGTCCGGTTTGTGAACGCAGCCCGTCAGCTATAAGCTGACCTCTTGTATCTTGTTCTCGAAGTAATATAATTAGAACTGTTTTTTCGGCAAAAAAAAAAATGAATTGTGAGAGGAAGAATGGGATCCCAAAAGAAGGGAAAGATTTGGGATGGCATGTACCCTTCCATAAGAAAAAGAGATTTGATAAAAAGCCCTTCTTCAAATCTAAAAATGGCTTTGTACCACAGAAGACAGATTCTTCTTTGAAGCCAAATGCTAGAAATTTTCCAAAGAAAGAAATAAGGTGTTCAAGTGCAACAAGGTGGGATACATAGCCACTGAATGTTCCGAAAGAAAGAAGACCCCAACGGCAAAAGTGCACATGATCGACGACGAAGCAGCCAAGCAAGAGGGAGGTAAGTATAATTGTCATGCTCTTCTAAAAATGAAAGGTTTCATTAATGGCAAAGAGATTGTTACTCTACATGATGATGGTAGTACACATGATTTCATTTCAGAAAGAGTCTTAGCAACACTAAACCTAGATTCTTTCCCATCTAACTATAAGGTCAAAGATGCTTTTACCAAGACAAAGTACAATTGCACTAGAGAAGTCAAGAATCTTGAAATCTCAATCAAACCCTACAAGGATACACGAGACTTTCTAGTGGCACCCCTACAGGGAGTGGACATCATCTTAGGAATGCCATGGAGGCATCAATATAATCTTAAGATAGATTACGATTCACATTAGATATGGATTGAGAAGGACAGACAAGAAATATGTCTAAAAATCTCAATGAAAGTCCTTTACTCAACCACACACAAGCTAAAAGAGCAATTAGAAAACATGAGAAGACGTATATCTAATTTTGGTGAATATGGTAACGGCTACTCAAACAAACACTAAGCCTACACACCAGAAGTTCTTTCTCAATTTTTTGATTGTTTCTTAGAGGATTTACCGCCTGGAGTACCATGTTCTCGACATGAAGATCATAGGATAGAAATCCTACCGAGCAATACTCCACCTTGCAAAGCTCCTTATAGAGTCAATCAGCTAGAACAAAAGGAAATTCAAAAGCAAGTGGAGGAGCTGATAGAGAGAGGATTGATAAGACCCAGCAGTTCTCCTTATGGAGCACCTGTCTTATTAGTCAAAAAGAAAAATGGAACCTTTCGAATGTGCATAGACTATCATGCACTGAACAAAATCATATTGAAGAACAAATATCCAATCCCTAGGATTGATGATCTTTTGGACAAATTAAAAGGGGCCAAGGTTTTCAGTAAGATAGATCTCAAATCTGGCTATCATCAAGTTCATATGGTAGAAGAGGATATATACAAGACTACCTTTAGAACTCAAACGGGACATTACAAGTTCCTAGTTATGCCTTTTGGGCTAAATAATGCTCCAACTACTTTTAGTAGAATGATGAACCGAATCTTTCTTAAACACCAAGATTGTGTGGTAGTATTTTTCGATGATATTCTGGTGTTTAGCAAAGATATTGAGGAGCATAAGGAACATCTGAAGCTAGTCTTTTCACTCTTGAAAGAAAATCAACTGTACATAAATCCTAAAAAGAGTAGTTTCTTTCAAGATCAGATAGAGTATCTGGGTCACATTGTATCCGTCGATGGGATTCGAGTGGATCCAAAGAAGATTGAGTGCATAGTCACATGGACTAAACCCCAGATATACATGAATTAATATCATTATTGGGATTGTGTAGCTTTTATAGAAAGTTCGTCAAGAATTTCGCATACATTGCACATCCATTGACAGACCTTCTTAGAAAAGCTAACCATTTCTTATGGACCGAGAGTCAAGATAAGTCTTTTACAGCTTTAAAAGAAGCTCTCACACAAGCTCATGTGTTGCAACTACCCGATTTCTCTAGACCATTCTTTGTAGTTGTAATCGATGCTAGTGGATATGGAATTGGAGCTGTGCTTATGCAAGATGGTCATCCAATAGCATATGAGAGCCGAAAATTAAAACCAGCGAAATGCAATTATAGTACATATGATAAAGAATTAACCGCTATTTTACATGCCTTACGAATGTGGAAACATTATTTGATGGGAGCTGAGTTTCTTATCAAAACCAATCAGCAAAGTATCAAGCATTTGTTGACTCAGCCACTAATATCCGATAGGCACATCAAGTGGGCATCATTTATAAAAAGTTTTCAACCCATGATTCTGACAAAACATGTGTGCCTCAGGATCTATGGAGCACTCTAAGGTGGATGGAACCTATGTGGAAACATGATGAAGAGAGTGCTCATGACATGTATCTCAAGTCAATTAGGTTCCAAGATAGATTAGCTTGGACTCATAAAGAGAATCTTGAGATAGTGCAAAGTGCTTGATTGATATTCCTTCAAATGAACCTCCCTTTTATAGGTGAGGGTACTTACATCCATTTTGCTTGCTCACATGTGGGATATCTCCTCCATGCCATGTGGCAGCTTACCCTTTGCTCATACCTTTGCTCTACAAGTGCTCATGGCACCATATCTCTCAACACCTCCCCTTGGTGCCATGATTCTTTGGCTACTGCAAGGTGGTCAGATGTGAGTTACATTCCATCACCTCCCCTTAGTGCATGCATTGCTACTTAAGGTGGTCAAGTGTGGCTTTTACATGTCAATACCTCCCCTAGGTGCTTTCATAGCTACTCTCAGGTGGTCAGGCTTGATTTACAAAATATAGGCAAGGTTGGCAAGGTTTTTGTTCTTCAATACATTTTGTTACTGTCATTCTGCTCATGGCTTGATGATGACGTTGTTGTCTTCTTCGCTTGATGCATGATGCTTTGTTCTTCCATGTGCCTTAATGCTTTATGTGTGGATGCCATGTTTCGGGCTATGGTCATCTCATGCACTTGTGCTTTCGGCTTGCTTTTTACATCGATGTTTGCATTCATGCTTTGCTTTTCCAATGGTTGCAAAGGTCTTACCAATTGAATTCTTTCAATATTGGCAGTGTCTAATTGCATACAATGATTCTGAAATGACAGGCGCGTAGAGCTCGAAAAGACGATCACTTTTCCTTTTTGGAGCGTGTGCAAATTCTTCCTGGATTGGAAGTTACAGCTTGTCAAAGTTTTGATCAAGAAGAGGGGCCTTTGATGATGTGGCACAGGGATTCACATACAGAATTCAAACTGTGCTTCACAAGGGCCTCTATGCTTAGGTGGCACTTATTGATGTGGCAATTAACCAATCCTTAACCTAAACTTAACATTGTTAAGTGTGGGTTGAGTTAACTTAACCATAGTTTCTTTTGATCTGCCACGTGGCAGATTACTGACCAAGCCCTTACTTGACTTTACCTTTGTGGGTTTACTTGACTAACCCTAGTTAAATCCAATCTGCCACATGTCTTTGCTATCTACTGCCATGTGTCCTAAGGTTTAGGACCTTAGAGATGAAAGAGAGAAGGCTATGCTACAGCGATGACGACGGCGGGGCAACTATGGCCATGGCGACACGGTGCTTTGCATTCTCTGCCTCATTGGTGCTGGTTGTGCATGTGATCTTCCTTCGATCTTGCTTCATTGCTGGCTGCTCTTCGTCTGTGCGCTGAAGACTGCCCATCGGTGGAGGGTGTAGCAGAGTCAGTTGGAGCTTGGCTGCCTCCTTAGGAGCTGTTTGTCTTGCCGGTGAAGGCTTGGCTGAAGGAGCACTAGAGCTATCCGCTTGGAGGAGGTGGTTTGGAGCATGGGCTGCTGAAGCGTAGTTGATTGCTTTGTTAACAGATGTTGTTGCAGGAGACCATCTCGTTGCACAACCGGTTGACGGAGGAGGCGCCTTCATCTAATAGTCGCTGCTGTTGTAGATGCAGCTGTAGAGCTTTGTGAGCTACAGGTGAGCTGTCGTAGTAGCTTAGCTTCTAGTGGCTTGCAGTTGCCATCAGGTGCAACGGCTGCTGGTAGGCACTGCTGTAGAGCAAAGACAAGGTTGAGGCGGTCAAGATGATGGGTTGGCACTAATCGAGGAGCCACTGGAGTGCTGAATTGCTAAAGCTTTCGCTGGAGTTAGGAGCTTGGAGGTCGTAGGCTACGTAGGAGGCGCAAGAGCCCTGTGTGAACGTCGACTTCTGTTTTCAGCCACTCAATCACCTTCATTGGATTCGTGGAGCTGCCCAAACTTTTCGTGGAGTCCTTTCTTCACTGGCTACTGTAGTTGCGTAGGTCGATGAAGCCGAATTTTCTCAACACTCTCAACAAACTGAACAATCACAGAGTCTCTTTCTCACAAGCTCTCTCTAAGAAGAAAAAGAAGAAGAAGAAGAAGTTCTCACAGATCTATCTCACAAAATAGATCTCTAAAAGGAACTCTCTCTCTCTCTCTCTCATCAAGAATGACGGAAATATCTCATAGCAATGAACGGAATTTTCATTCAATGGACGGAATTCTCTCAATCTAAAAAACTAAAAACTAATCTAGGAGAACTCATGAGTTCCTAAGGCATGCCTACAATTAATCTACGAATGGGAGCAATCCTAGTGAACTACTAATGAGCTAAACTAGGAGAGCTAAACCTATGCTCTGATACCATGACAAAACATGTGTGCCTCAGGATCTATGGAGCACTCTATGGTGGATGGAACCTATGTGGAAACATGATGAAGAGAGTGCTCATGACATGTATCTCAAGTCAATTAGGTTCCAAGATAGATTAGCTTGGACTCATAAAGAGAATCTTGAGATAGTGCAAAGTGCTTGATTGATATTCCTTCAAATGAACCTCCCTTTTATAGGTGAGGGTACTTACATCCATTTTGCTTGCTCACATGTGGGATATCTCCTCCATGCCATGTGGCAGCTTACCCTTTGCTCATACCTTTGCTCTACAAGTGCTCATGGCACCATATCTCTCAACAGATTCAGTATCAACCTGGAAAAGAAAATGTAGTTGCTGATGCTCTTAGTAGAAAGCCAAGTATTAATAACATCATTGCCAATTATGTTTTTATCGAAGCTGTACTTATATATTAATATAAAATCCTAGCGAAAGTTTATTGAGCTAATTTTTTTAGTTTCGCAATGCTGCTAGAACATTGTATACTTTTATATATTTTTGTTAGAATTTTGAAGTAAAAGGTGTAAATCTTGGGCGAAACTTTGTATTTTTTTGCATAAAAGTTTCAAATCCTGGCGAATGTTTCGAGCATTTATTTTTATTAGGGCATATAAACTTTCCATGCCAATATAAAAGTTTCGCTTCTTAACAAAACTAACATCAAAAAATCATCCACTGCTGTAGAGACCCAGCCTTTCAAAGGTATGAAGAATTCTTATCAAGAGGATCCAAACTTTTTCGATATATGGAACAAATCAGAGAATAATAATTGGAATCCTATGTTGGGCTATGCATGCAATGATGGATACCTTTTTTATCAAAAGAAATTATGCATCACTCGACTCTTTAGACAAATTATAATGGAGGAAATGCACCAACCACCATATATGGGACAAAGGGCAGTGATTGCCACTTTACAAGTAATAGCGAGGGAATTTCATTGGCCTACTATAAGAAAAGATATGGCTAAGTTTGTAGCCGAATGCATCACTTGCCAAAAGATCAAGAGTTACAAAGGAAAGACCCTAGGATTGCTAATGCCTTTGCCTATTCCTACGCAACCTTGGGAACAAATATCTATGGATTTCATAACGGGTTTTCCTACTATAGCGAATCAAAATGATATGATATGGACGATAGTAGATCGCTTTAGTAAGCAAGCTTATTTCATCCCATGCAAGAAGACTTTAACAGCTCAACAAGTTGCTCATTGATTAAGCATATCTTTGTTCATCATGGCTTGCCAAAGATTATAGTGTCTGATCGAGATTCGAAGTTTTGCAGTAATTTTTTGACTGCATAATTTCATAATCTAGGCACTAAGTTAGATTTCTCATTGGCTTTTCATCGAGAATCGAATGGACAAACTGAAGTTACAAACAATACTATTCTGGATATGATAAGAGCTTATGTGGGAAGTCAACCAAAGACTTGGAACAAATACATTCATCTCTTACAGTTTGCTTATAGTAATACTCCTCATTCTGCAACTGGAAGAGCACCCTTTGAGATTATCTATGGGAAGGTTTTACCTATTCCTATCACACGATTGACCCATAGAGTGGAGGCAGTAGATGCATTTACCCATGACTATCAAAATATTCTCAACGAGGTTCGAGAAGCCATTGCAATAGCTCAAGAGAAGTACACAAAACAAGCTAATAAGAAACAAAATCACATGCTTTTTAAAGAAGGTGATTATGTACTTCTTCGGATGGAGAAAAGAAGATTGAAGAGTGTTGAGAAATGGCCAGTAATCAAGATGTCCCCTCGTTTTTATGGACCATTCAAGGTGATTCAGAAAATCAAGGATCCAGCTTATAGGCTTGAATTACCTGATAATTGAAAAATACATAATGCTTTTTATATCAGCCTCTTAAAGCCCTTCAAAGGACCTTTACCTATTCATCATGTCTATGAAGAGGCTCCATTGATTGTTGATGAAGAAGAAATTCTAAAACACAAATGCATTATTGATCATCAATATACCTTGACCCGAAAAGGAAATGTCTATATTAAATACTTGCTCAAATTTAAGAACCATCCAAGAGATGATGCTCAGTGGATGCCTGAGCGGTTCTTTCGAACTTTTCGAGACCTCATTAGTTTCTATAATCAAACACGCAACTGAGGTCAGTTGCAATCCAAGCAAGAGGAATGTTACGAAAATTATATTTCTGGTATATCTTACTTTGGACTTTATTATTTTAGTCAAGTGTGACTATGGCAAAGTACTCCATAGAAGCGCACCGGACGCGACGCGGGTCCTAGTGGATACTTTGTGTGGTTAGTTGGGGACACCTGACTAGCTTCTGTTTTGCCATGCTAGGTGGTCAATATTGTGGGCGATTCCATGTTAATACTGATGTCGCTAGTGTTATTGGTGTTGTGCTTAGCGCGGTTATGTTGGGATCGGTTGATTCAGTTATTCCTTCAATCGATTGTTAATAACTAATGTAATTGGCGGCTTGAGTACATGTGATGGAACTCATAGGGAGGATTGGAGTTAGTGCAAGGATACCAATCGAGGAGTCGCATAGCGCATTTTATATGGCCATGGGCCAATTTTGTATTTGCTTTATTATTGCAAGTTTGAGCAATATATTTTGTAATGGACATAATTCATTTTTGGACCCTAAGCTGGCTATGTAAAGCAAATCCCTCATTTTGAAAAAGAGGGATAATTTTGGCTCCTTGGTGCTTTTATGAAATATCATAAATACTCTAAATGAGAAAGCGTGAGCCACTCATCTAGGGGAGGGAGATTGTACCCACTCTACTGTCGTTTTCATGATGTAATTGTGCTCTTCTTCTCCAATTGATTAAGTGGTGAATTTGTGTTGAAAATAATTACCTTTTGGTTTCATTTCCCATGCATATGACATCTTGTCCTCTCAAAGCATGCTCACCACAAACATCCAATGCCTCCAAGAGAGAGACACAAAAATGTCACATGCTACAGACCTGCCAATATTCCAATGCTTTGCAAGCAACAACGGACATGGCATTGCAAGTTCCTACAAGGCAAAAACGAGCTCCTCTACCAAAACAACTCTTACGACCTTGACTGCGAATGCATCCTACCTATATTTGGATCGACATCACATCCACACAAAACCATCGCAATTCTTAACTTGTACAAATCGCCCAATAGCGAAGACTTCCAAGCTACTACAAGTAATACAAAACATGCTTCAACACGTGTTGCGCACCACTCCAACGTACATGGTGGGAGATTTCAACATAGACTACAATGGTCATTTAAAAGGCATTGCAGAACTATGAGACTTCATGGCGCACCACCACATGCAGCGAATCATCAACACAGCTATGACATCATCTGGTTCCACAATCAACCACATATGGACAAACGTGCTAAGCTCGAAAAAAAAGAAAGGAACAAGCTTCATCTACTGGTCAGATCAGTCTCTCCTTTTCACATCAACATTCATTAATTATGTGAGCCCCCACCCTCTAACCACCCTCCCCAGCAGGCCCGATGAACACATTCATCTTGTTATCTAGCTTGACCCAAGAATCCATATTGATGCAAATTCCTCGTTTCAAGACCTTGTTACAAGACTTTATGTAATGTTTCTCACATCTTTCTTCTATTCAAAGACATTCTTTCACTTTCCATATCTCTCACGTACTTCAATCTATCCTAACAAATCTCCACATTTTTACAATCCATATTGATGCAATTTCCTGTTTTCATAATCTTCTTTCAAGACTAACATATGTACATATGTCATTGCATCCGTCCAACTTGTTCATGTGGGAGCTTAGTTCATGGTCAATGTCAACGAGCTCTCGCTTCTCTCCAACCGCTTCTCGAGTTTTCACTAATTTGAGTTTTCACTACAATCTTGTAAGTCCATTCATCATTGCATGGTGACTTGACTTGTATGTTTCTTTTGTTTGTTAGGTGAGTTTGCTTTGAAAAGTCATTGTTGCCTGTCAGCAAATCTCCATCACAATCTCCTCAGCATTTTTTCGTTATAATCTATTTCTTATCTGCTAGCTGTGTTTATTTTCCTTACGCAGTCTCTCGAACATTGTGTTCCCGCTGTTCGCTTATTTCGATATTCCGCTAGAACCAGTATGCCAGATAATGGAACGGGGAATTCCAGGCTGATTGACAAATTCTCAACCTCCATACGGAGGCACATCTACATTCTGCAAGAACAGATCACAGCATACCTGCACAAGAATCACAAACAATCCTTAAAACAATGGACACGGCAGATTTTCAAACAACTATCTATGATATTAGAATCATCACCAGCCATTGCACATCCTAAATTTTTGCAGGCAGCCTTTATTCCCATAGAATACTGAGAGATCCAAGGGTTATGACCAATTCTGCATCCTGATATGTATCTTTACTGCTTTTCAGAAAGATCCAAAAGAGCTTCGCATGAAACTCAAAAAGATTTCTACCATTACTGGAATTTTCTCAATTTGGTTCACGCACCTTTCATTCATCTATAACAAAGCATGCAAGCCTTTTCTTTACACCTGCAGTCTTCAGCAGCTCTTTTGTTGTATATCCAACCTTCCAGCAGTTGCATAGATATTTGCCATAAGTGCATATGAAGCAGCCGATTCTGGATTCACCTGGACAAGCTGTTGAAAGCATCTCTGCCCTAGTTCTGCTTCACCATAGGCTTTGCATGCACTGAGCAGAGCTGTCCACGTTCCTTCAGAGAGAGGACACCACATAACCTCTAGAAAATTCTCAGCCTCACACAAATGTCCTGACCGTGCAAGAAGATCCACAACACACGTACAGTGATCTATTGTATGTACAATGCCATATCCTTCTCTCATTGCCTTGAAATACTCCTGTCCTTTCAATACAAGATTGCTATGGCTGCATGCAGTAAGAAGACATGTGAATGTAACAGCATCAGGATCCACAGCCTGTTCTTTCATGTCCTCAAAGCATTGTAAAGCCATGTTACCGTCATGGTTCATGCTATATCCCTTTATCATTGCATTCCATGACACAACATCTCGAACTGGCAGCTGGTCAAAAACCTGCCTTGCCTCTGAAAGTGAGCCACATTCGGCATACATGTCAACCAAAGTGTTGCCAACAAGAAGATCTCTTTCAAAATCCTTTTGGATCTCAGCATGTATTTCTCGCCCTTTGCCAATGGCTCCTATACTGCCACAAGCTTTCAAGATACAAATAATTGTGACAGGATCAGGAGAGACGCCCTCTAGTTGCATCTGTTCAAAGCATTTCAACGCTTTCTGACCAGGCCCATGTTCAGCATATCCTGCAATCAGCGCAGCCCAAGACACAACATCTCGCACAGACAGCTTATCAAAGACTTCTCGGGCCTCTGAAAGCGAACCACATTTAGCATACATATCAATCAAAGTGTTGCCAACAAGAAGATCTTTCTGAAATCCATTGCGGGCAATCTCAGCATGTATTTCTCGTCCCTTGCCTATGGCCCCTATGCTACCACAAGCTTTCAAGACACACACAAACGTCACAGCATTTGGAGATACACCATCCAGTTGCATCTGTTCAAAACAATTTAGTGCTTCCTGACGAGGTCCATGTTCAGAGTATCCTGCAATCAGTGCTGTCCAAGACACAACATGTCGAATTGGCAGCTTCTCGAAGACATCTTGTGCCTCTCTAAGTGAGCCACATTTGGCATACATGTCAACCAAAGTGCTGCCAACAAAAGGATCACATTCAAATCCCTTTTGTCTAATCTGCATGTGTATTTTTCGGCCTTTGCTTATGGCTCCTATGCTGCTACAAGCTTTTACGACGCAAACAAATGTGATAGCATCCGGAGAGATGCCCTCCAGTTGCATTTGTTCAAAACATTTCAGTGCTTCCTGACCAGGCCCATGTTCAGCATGTCCTGCAATAAGAGCAGTCCATGACACAATATCTCGACCTGAAAGCTTCTCAAAGACTTCCCAGGCCTCTAAAAGTGAGCCACATTTGGCATACATATCAACCAAAGTATTGCCAATAAGAAGATCTCTGTCAAACCCCTTTTGTGCAATCTCACCATGAATATCTCGGCCTTTTTCCACGTCTCTCTGCCTAGCACAAGCTTTTAGTAGGGCCATAAGTGTATACTTGCTAGGATGTACACTATCCTCTTGCATTTCCCGGTAGAGATTCAGAGCATGCTGTGTTTGCCCGCAATGGACATACCCTAGTATGAGAGAAGTCCATGAGTGCTCATTCCGATAAATCAACCTGTCAAAAACGTGCTGTGCATATGACACACTTCCACATTCCACAAACATTGGCACAATGAAGTTCCCAATAGCTCTATGAGATTCCAGGCCATTATTGCATACGTGTACATGCACACGCTTGGCATGGGCTAGATCTTTCTCTTTCCTGCACTTCTGCAAGATGCAGATGAAGTTCTCCACTGAATGCAGCTCACCCATCTGGTCCAAAGTCCCGGTTGTCTCCTCAGAATTCAGCGTCTCCCAACCAGTGCCCTCTTTCAATTGCTGTCCATCCAACTCTACACCAGACCTGAAGCCATGCTTGTACATGTGGCCAGAAGGTGCTAGATCCTCAGCCAAACAAAGGTCTACAGAGCTTGGGTATTCCTGTTCTTGCATTGCATGCCGACCAGATGCCTTGATTTCCTGGCTTCCCTCCTTTTGAGCCTTCCTTTTCCCAAGCATTTCTTTAACCCAACCTGGGTTGTACCATCCGTCTATCCACAGCGACTCCTTAGTAATTTTATGCATGAAATCTGGAGCCTTTGGGTCTGTCTGTTAAAACTCACCACAGCATCGTCAGACTACCAATCAAAAGTCTAGTACACGTCGACGATCTTCAAATAGCTCTACACCCTATGTGCGCAAAACGGTTTGTTTAGACCCATCGATCACCTACTTTGTTCTTTCTAATGTCCCACCAATGAGAGGGATATGTGAAGTACTCCTGCCATGAGCGCTCTGTACGTAACCGTGGCTCCCTATCTGCAAGAGAAAACTTGATATAAAGCAATATGGCGGTGCTTGAGATGGAAATTGGATAACGAAAAAGAACAAGAGGAGTCTCCAGCAACAAACCGGAACTCGAACTTCTTGAGGTACTTGGAAAATGGCCAGCCGAAGACCCCTGCGCCAGTTTACTCTTATGGGCATGGCCACGGGGGAGAGGATCAGGGACCTCACGTTCTGGCTGACTATGACTGGAATCCCTCCTTGCTTCGCACTCAAGATCCGTGGTTACGAGTGAGAAAGTGCAGGTGAGGATCCTGGGGAGCTCATCCTGGGAGCTTTGCAGCAAGCCTAGAGGATGCTGGACAGATGGGTACACCTCTACTGAGCTTAAAGTGGGAGTGGTTCCCTTCGACAACATCTCTGGCACCTCAGCTCGGACTGAGCTGTTGAACGGTGGAGACCCAACTGCTTACATTGATCAGGAATGGCCCCGGGGACAACATTCCCGACAAGAATGGCATCGGGGCCTTCCCACAAAATCAAGAACAACTGCACAGTGTTGGAAAATCACAAAACTTGGGGTTTCAAATTTTGAAGTTTTTCCTGAGAATTTACCAATTTTTTAGCTTAAATATAACTAGATTGCCTGAAATTTTGTAGATTTTACAAAATTGAGAAAATATTTTTTACATGTGAAAATGGAAATGTTGCACGTTTATTGTATATACTTTGCAAGTTTTCTGTGAACACTGCAACGGCATCACTTTCCCCGGAGGACAAGAGAGACTCAATAGCAACAAGACATTCACTCCTTAAAATTGGCCATGACCATTAGCTCTTCCTAACAATGGCAACCTTGTTGATCAAGGAGATTTTGTTAGCACTGCCTTGCTTTCTAGGGAGCGCTCTACTTACACTTTCATTAAAAAAGTGTCCCACACAATCTTTTGCCGCGTGGAGTAGCCCATTTCTTTCTATTTTTGTGCACTCTCTCTCTCCCCCCCCCCTTCCCTTTCCCTCCCTCCCGAGTAGTAAAGTCAGTCCTTCTTTGCCTCTCTCCCCCCCTCCGTCCCTCCCATAGTAAAGGCAATGCTCACGAGTACTTGTACTTGTACTTGCTTGTTTATGCTTTGGAAAAGACAATAATATGACTGCTAGCATTTCACTCAATTGGCGACTAGTAAAGGCAATGCTCATGAGTACTTGTACTTGCTTGTTTATGCTTTGGAAAAGACAATAATATGACTGCTAGCATTTCACTCAATTGGCGACTAGCCAAGTCAATTGACGCCTTTTACATACACTGAAAGGGCAAGGAAGCGACTCACCTCACAAAGTACAAGGGAGGAGAGGAGAGGAGAGGAGAGCAGAGAATGGGAGATGAAGGACAAAGGGCATAGCTAGGAACACTACATAAAAGTGACTAATTGTACACCTCTTTTTTTTGCCAAGTCAATAGAAGATTAAATTTAAAAAAGAGATAACAAAGGGTGTGCACTTGTACACTTAACAAGAATCACCTTTTCTTGGCTAATGGAGTTGAGTGGTTCTGGGAGCTTGCTACTTGGCAGCATAGGCCGTGGCCAATATGCCCGTTAAGTAGACCACTACATTTGTAATGGTTTTTGTTCATTATAATAAAAGCTGGCCATTTTTTTCCCCAAAAAAAAAAGAAACACCTTTTCCCAACCTTTTAGTTGTAGGGTTAGAGATAGGGTTGGACCCTATTTGCCTTTTACCACTACTGCTTGTGCATATTTAACAATATTGCATTGATATTGTTCCTCAGCATCTCCCCTCGAAGTCATGAAATGATGTCTTTACATAAATATCCCTCTAGCTGAATTTTATGATAGGGAGGTTCAACCTTGACCTTTGTGGTTGGGTTGGTATTGACCTTGCTTTTCTATTTTGTTACCATTGGACCTCTTTGCATGTGGTGTTTCAACCTTTTGGATGTGGTGTTTCAACCTTTTGTGGCAGTGTTGATGCTTAACCACTTTGCATGTGGTGTTCCAAACTTTTATGGTGGTATTTGTCTTCCTAGATCAAATATGTGAGTTTGATTTTCATTCTCGCCTATAGATTGCTTATGTCTGTTGTATCTGCAAGTTGATTATTGGCTTTGGACATTGATCATCGCTTGTCTCTGCTAGGTAGGTTGTCATCATACATACTTAGTTGAGTGTACCTTGCCACAAGAAGCAATACAACCAAGGCGGTCAATCCAGTAGCAACAATCGAGGGAATTTCCAAGGAAGAGGAAATCAACGCAGTGGACATTTCAGTCACAGTCATTATGCAAATGAACCTGAGAATATGTTCCTTGCAAGCGACGATATGCAAAGGTTGAAATAGTGTATCTTGACATAGATTGTAATTCAAAAGGGGTAAGACTATGAGGTGATAAGTATTGGACTTTTTGAGTGCCTAATTTTTAAACAAGGATATGATTAAACTGTGTTTTCCTTTCTTTGATGGCTATGCGTTTTGCTAGAGGATTTATCAATTGTGATGCCATTTTCTATTGAAGTTTTATCCATGTTTCTCGTGGCGGTCACTAATGGAGTCTTGGTTCTTGTAGATGGCTTATGCAAACTATTGCATATGATGCTTATTCATGGAGTCTTATCCATGGTGGTAATTCTTGTAATCTATAGGAGGCTTATCCAAGATAGTGTCTTGTTACTGAATCGTAATGT